>NW_022111368.1:42225243-42239384 GCF_000313985.2 Echinops telfairi
GATGATCCCTTCAGGACCAGTGGTGAGAGTGGTGATACCGGGAGGATGAAGGGAAGGTGGGGTAGGAAGGGGGAACCGATTACAAGGCTCTACATATAACGTCCTCCCTGGGGGATGGACAATGGAAAAATGAGTGAAGGGAGACGTCGGACAGTGTAAGCAATGGCAAAATAATAATAATTGAAAGATTATCAAGGGTTCGTGGGGGGCAGGGAGGGAGGGGGGGAAATGAGGAACTGATACCAAGGGCTCAAGTAGAAAGCAAATGTTTTGAGACTGATGATGGCAACAAATGTACAAATGTGCTTGACACAATGGATGTATATATGGATTGTGATGAGTTGTACGAGCCCCCAATAAAATTATTTTTAAAAAATCTTTTCTTCATTCCCAACTTTGGTTTCTAAGTCTGCTCACTAAAAATGGCCCAGAATTTTCCTGAAACAGTGAACGTGCTAAGGATCTTTCCTTTGCAATCTTGAGACAGGATGTGTCTGTTGGAGTTACCCATGTTAGGGTATATATTATGGAAAACTGAGATTGTTCTTGTAAAGGTGCAAATTTTTACCCACCAGTTCTGAGGATAACTGCCTTTAGTTTTACTGGTCTTATTTCAAATGTTATTGGTCTCATTTCAAAAGAAACAAACAAAACCCCCAAAACCTCACTGCCATAAAGTCACTTCCGATTCAAAGCGGCGCTATAGAACAGGGTAGAACTGCCCCTGTGGGTTTCCATACTGTCTCTGTTTACAGGAGTAGAAAGCCTTGTCTTTCTCCTGAAGAGCAGATGGTGGTTTCAAACTGCTGACCTCGCAGTTAGCAGCTCAGTGCATAACCACGAGGGCACCAGGGTTCTTTACTCTCGTTTGCTCAAGTTATGTGTAAGACACTTAAGAATGTTTTCTCAAAATTAGGAACATGGCAAAGGGCTAGTTGTAAGATTTAGTATACTGCTGAAGACATGCTAACTTAGACGTCAAATGCAGAGTCAGCAGGGCTTTGGTTTGCTCCTCTGAGACTTGTGGTCTCTCTTATGGTGACGAGATGGTGGCCACAGCTCCTCCGCTCCCAGGAACATGTCCCCATCAGGAAGGAAAGGCTGACGTTGAGCCCAGGGCTTCTGGCTTTGGCCAGGGAGAAGCGTTTGTTCCCCCCACGGCCCCTTACATGTCACCGGTCAGGACAATCACGAGGCTACTGTGACTGGCTCAGATCCGTCACTGGGTGGGTGCACTGCAGCCTGGACACAACTGGGGTCCTGCCCGTGAGAGAGCACGGATGCACTGCGGGGCAGGGGGTGGGATCTCATAAACCTCTGCCCCTCCCCACAGCTGCCCCTGCACCATCCGGTCTCTTTTGGGGAAGGAACCCCACTGCCGAAGATACACGATGGACACAAGAAGAATGTGAAAAACTCAGTTTTCACAAAGTTACCATCTGGTGCTTGTTGTTTCATATCATTCATGAGCGACCCGTGTGCCTGGGCTTATCTGGGGGTTGGCGTGGAGCGCAGACCTGGCCCCGCTCAGTACACTTGTGGACAGTGTTATCCACTCAGGACTTAAGGGCCTGAGAAGCCCTCCCCCCCTCCCCATTACTCTGCTCCCACGGGCATGCTGTTCATCTTGACTGGGCCAGTGGGACCTTGGGGAAGATGCTGACGAAGTTGAGAGGCTGGTGCCCTCTGGGTGGGTCTCATGGGAGGCCTATCAGGGGGCCTGAGAAGTGGTCACAGGGCTTTCTCCAGCCTTCCCCTGGCCTTGGGAAACTGTCGGGAGGCCAGCCCTGGGTGTGTGCTGACCAGAGCTGGGCTCTGCTTCCTTCCCTCCCCGCAGGGACTGTGCCACACTGTCCAGGAGTGAGGAGTGGGCGGGGCCCTGGGAGCCTATGTGAACTTTTGCAGGAAGACTGGCTCTGAGCCCCACCAAGCCCATTCCTGGGGCTGTCTGTTCACAGGCCACGTTGTGCCAGGAACCCTCTCCCATCCACTCTCCTCTCCCTGTGTCCCCTGCTGGCACCCTCACTCCCAGCCCAAGGAGGATATGCCTAAACATGCCCACACCTCCCCATGGCTACCCACTTACCTCCTCCACCTGGAATAGCCCTCAGTGATCCCTCAACCAGACGAGGTCACGTGCCTCTGAACCCTTCAACACACAACCAACCCAGGATGGGCCTGTCCCTGACACTGGCCAAGGGCTCCTCCAGGCCAGCAGCTTAGGTCCGGTGCTGCCTTTGAGTTGGCGCTGGCTCGTGGCAACCTTGCACGTGACAGATGAAACGTCGCCAGGCCTGGTGCTACCACCATGGCCAAGCTTGAGTCCGTTGTTGCGGCTAGCATGCTCTCATCTCGTGGAGGGGGTCCTTGTTTCCACGGTGGCTAGCATGTGTCCCCTCTCAGAAGACCAATCAGCCCCCCACTCTACCAACCCACAGAACCTGTATCTGCTTCTCCTTCAATGTCGTGATGGCAGGAGGGTGGACGTGCCAGTCCTGGGGTGAATGGGGAGGTGGGGGAAGGGGGGCAGACAGCTGGCGAGCAGCAGGAAGCACGTGTGCCACGGACAGACTGTGGTCCTGATGTCCATGCAGAGTCTCTAAGACCAATGCAGTGTCTCCCGGGAAGAGAAGGGCCGCCCCTTTAGCTGGAATTCCCAGCCCTCTCTAATCATTCATCCTGCCTCCCAAGCGACTGTGAAGCTTATGGGAGCCCACGGATGTGAACTCTGCTTTGCAATAACCATTCACCCATTTACTCACCACAAATGTGCCGCAGGCATTGACGGGGGGCAAGGGGGCAGAGTGGCAAAGCTGAGCATGCCAAGCAGGAATAGAAAATACCTGGCGTTGAACCAGCTACTTCAATGCCACCCTCGTAAGACTCAGGCAAGCACCACAAAGCAAGAAGAGCCCGAGTGCAGAGCCGGGAGAGGACATCAGCGCTGGTCACTCTTACTGGCCACCGAGAATGAAGTTTGCCATCCTGGGGGAAGATACTGAGCTCCTATCAGAACGGCCAGTAGCATGCTGTGTGTCTGGAATGCATGACGTTAGGGAGAGCAGTGCAGAGATGTGATGGGAGAGTGAGTCAGCCCCCATTTGGTAACACATGGCCATGTAGGTCCTTCAGGCAGGCCTTGGGACATCTAGAAATACTGCAGAAGGACCGTCAGAACACGTAGGAACGTCTGTCTGACCACTGTGTGCAGACCTCATGGTTGTGTGGGGTCACGGTCCGTGTGGGGAGGGAGGAGATCAGAAGGCAACTGCTCTGAGGGTCAATTACAGGCTGGATTGGGACCGTGGACTCGAGGGGCCAGCTGACTTACAGGCTGCAGAGGAAGAGGAGGTGGTGAAGTGGTGTCCAGATGTCTGGTCTAGGTGGCAGATAGGAAGGATGGTCCTTCTTGGCAGGAATGTGTCCATCAACTTCTCAGCCTGACTTCTGGGGCTTCGTTTGGATGCTGGCGGGACCTTACCCTGCCCATACCCCCCTTCCTCAGCTCAGCATCTGTGTTAGTCTGGGTGCTTTAAAGAAACAAATCCACAGAAACTCATATGTATAAAAGAGAGTTTTATATAAAGGGTAAGTGCACATCAAGCAAACATCCCAACCCAGTGCTGTCCAAGCCTAAAAATTCAAAATTAGCCCCTATGTCTGACACCAATCCACAAAGTCCTCCTCCATTTCCCAAAAGGCAAGCAATGATGCCTACTGCAGGAAGAAAGCTGAATCAGTGAACGTGTAAGCATCTCAGCACTGGCAGGGGTCTCCACACAGCTGCTCCAGCACCCAGGGATGCATCGGGGTAGGTCCATGTGGCTTCTCCTCGGAGATGTCTTGCAGGAAGTCAGCCTTGCTAGCTAAAGCAGGGCACCGACTAGGGCAGCTGCACCCTGGTCTGACCATCAGAAAGCAAGAGACCCAAGTACTAGAAAGGCGAGGCTCATGGAGCCATTTATCCCTCCGCCCTTCAATTAATCCCACATGTGTTTATCGGCCAGGTTGGCACAATAAACTTTAAGTATCTCAGCATCCTCGCAGGCTGTCTTTTTGGCAAGATGCCCTCCAGATATTCCCCTGGACGTTGCCGGTGTGAGAACACAGAAGGCTGGATTAGGATGAAGCGCACGCACATGAAAAACCAGATGAAAACACCGCAATAGTTGTATTTCTCTTGCACATAGAAGAGGTCTGCAGTTCAGCAACCCAGGGCAGGAATGGAAACCCCCATTCAGGTCACAGCCGCCCCTTTCTCAAGAGAGGGGCTTAGTTCTCGAGGCCCGACCAGGCAGCAGAAGGGAGGCAGGCTTGTCCCCTTCCTCCCAAGACTTCCTTGGAAACCCCACAACAGTCTTCCATGTGTCTTAATGGTCAGAACACAGTCACAAGGCACGTCCAGCAGAAAGCAGTCTTAGCTAGGTGCCCATGGGCACAGCTACACTGTGCAAACACACCTACAAAATACTATTCCTAAAGTAAAAATTCTAAAGGAACAGCCCTCAGAAAGAAACCTATTGTGTCTTTCTTTCACAGAAATAGAACTCCCAAAGTTCAGCGGGACACGTGGCAGCCCAGAGTATGCCTACACGCGCCAGACTCCCTCGCAGCTTGACGGCCACACAACTAAGGTCTGCCCAATATTCGGTAAGCAAGAATGATGCAACTTCAGGAAGAGATGAGGGAGTGTCCTGTCCTTTCCTCCCTCCCCTTCGCTCCCATCCCCTCTAGGCTGGCATGTGCATGAGAAGACAGGGCTGCTGCCACCATACTCCCCGATGAGGTGACTTTGAGAACCGAGGCCACAAAGGCAGAACAGCAACGCTGAAGATGTTTGCGTCTTTAGGACCTGGTGCCATCGGCATGATGCCTCTCTCCACACTGTTCTATGGGAGCAAGACCACCGCTTATCTTCCTGAAGACGTTTACTTTGGGCCTCTGCCCGCCACCAGCATGGCAGCCGCGGGCCTCATAGCCTTTCTGATATTTTAACTGTGAAGTGTGTATTACTCATCTCTATTTCAGAAACGAGTCAACTGAGGCCAGAGAGAGAGAGAGAGAGAGAGAGAGAGAGAGAGAGAGAGAACAGTATAGCAGCTATATAATCTGCTGTCAACTTGAGCGAAGGGGTGGCATCTAGCCTGTCATACCCAATGATGCCTCTGTGTGGGCATGGCCTGCTTCTGAGGATTCTGGGAACTCCTGTCTTCCTCCCTGGAGGTGGGACACACACTCTCTCTGCTTTGAGACATTTCTGTTGACAAGCCACATGGAGCGGAGCTCTGCTGATGGAACCAGAGGCCTGAAGCTGGAGAAGCCACGTGGAGACCCACGCCAGCACTGATGCTCCCACCACCACAGGATCCACAAGACTTTCTACCCACTGGCCTGTGATCTTCCAGCATTCAGCATCATTGCATGTGTTGGGTGAGTCTGAAGAGGAATTTATAGACTGGTATAGGACATATGGGCTAATATTGGACTTATGGACCTGATCTGGACTGGGTTGGGACGTTTTCTTAATATTCAATTGCTCTTTGATATAAAGTTCTCTTACACACATGAGTGTCTATGAGTTTATTTCTCAAGTCAATCCAGACTAACCCAGACAGTGATGAATGACACTGGACTCTAGTGTCATCAAATGGACCTCAGCTCCTGGCGACTGTCTAGAGCAGTGCCAGGGACCAAGCCAAAGAAATAGAAATCTTGAGAGGCACCAACTAGCTCTTGACGTCAGTCAAGTCTCACGGCTGCACTTGACATCGATGGGGCAACACGGCAGGAAGGGAAGCTCCAGTATACTCACTACGCGAGGGAGGGCGCGGAGGACAGGGGCTAGAAGGTCCAAAAGTCACCCAAGAACAAGCGCAAGTTGACCGCGACCCGGATGCACTGTTCCTCGGGGGCCGGATGTGACGTCAGGCCTACCTGCGGCGTCCCAGCGTGGGGTGCCTCGAAACGGACAAGCGCGCTTGCGTCAATAAGTTCTGCCCATTCGGCTCGACCTGTATACTCACAGGTGAACAGTATACTCACTAGCACTCTGAAGGGTGACTAGGAGTTTACCCTGTAGAGCAGTAGGGAGAGTTGAGAGCACGTGATCCATCACAACTACCACTGACAAAGCACCTTTTAAAGGAGCCCTGGTGGCATAGTGGATTAGGCATTGGGCTGCAAAGCGTTAAGGTCAGCGGTTTGAAGCCACCAGTGAGTGCTGGAGAGAAAGATGAGGCTTGGCGCTCCTGTAAAGAGTTACAGTCTTGGAAACCCACAGGGGCGGTTCTACCCTGTGCTATAGGGTCTCTGTGAGTCAGAATGGACTGGACCGCAGTGAGTTTGGTTTGGAGGTTTGTCCACCCACAAGCTGATGGTGTGAGTCACTGAGTCTCTTGCTGAAGGTCACCAGGTCAGAAAATGAAGGCTGAGATCCAACCCAATGCCAGGCTTCCTCTCCCACACCACAGTGGGGTCATGGAGACTCGTGGCTGGGAAGCAGCCCAAACATCCAAAGGGTTTTTAAGCATAGAGAACATCACAGTGCTCCGAGATGCTGGTGGCCAGAGAACCTCGCTGGACACCAGCACAGCAGCACATGGGGAGGTGGGTGACTGGCCCCCATGCTGAACTCTCAGGCTGTCCTGGTTTGTCTTCCTCCCTCCAAGATGAGATCGGCACACCCGCCTGGAGACCCAGAGGCTGCCTCAGAGTCACCGACTTGCCTCCCACGGAGTGGGGAAGTCCTTAAGGGAGAAGGACCTCTCAGAGCCTCCTTTTCATCTACAGTACTTGAGCAGACGGCTAGGGCTCCAGAAGAAGTGGCAAGAGTGCCGGACACAAAGGGAGTGACGTGCTAGAAGGGAGCCACCTGGGGTCCAAGGAGGTTCAAAGTGGGGGTGCTGACATGGCGACAGGCATTGAAGGCTGAGGGGCTTAAAAAGCTCTTTCCACACTCCTGAGAGACAGAGAGGGGAACTCCCGAGTGATGGTGTCCGGGCACCGGTTCCTCAAAGTGGAGCATGAATGCCAAGGGCCTTGTTAAAGAACACAGCCCACCAGCCTCACCTCGAGGTTCTGATTTAGGAGGTCTGTGTGTGTGTGTGTGTGTGTGTGTCTCAGAATTTGCATCTTTAGCCAGTTCCCAGAGCATGCCCATCACACTGGTCTATGGACCTCCCATTGCTCCCACAAATTGCCCGGGACTTCAACAGAGCCTACAGGACAGATTAGAAGGAGGAGGAGCAGATGCTCATTTCAAGGGCCACCACATCTCATCTCCTTCCTCCTTCCTTTGTCCAGCGTTCGTCTTATTGAGCACTGGAAGCTGGGACTAGAGGGGAGAGAAGGCCTCATTGCCACAGTGCAGGCTCGGGCTGGGCCGGCTAGATGGGGGCTGACTGGGACGACCAGGGTCTGTGGTCTGGCGGGATGTGGCAGAGCCTGGGTGTGTCACAGTGCTGTTGGACAGAAGGCAGTCTTACAGGCCCTGGAACAATCCATCACTGAGCAGAGCCCTGGGAGCCCCTCCCCTAGGGATGGGTGGTCCCCAGGCAGCAGGGTGCTGAGACAGCACCTGCTACAATGACAGGGCAGGCCCAGCCAGCCCCACTCGAGCCCCTCTCCCAAGGCCAAGGTGAAGAGGGAGGACTGGAAAGCAGACTGAGTCCAGTGAGTAGGGACAGGCAGTCTGTGGGAACTGGACAGCCCCCACCTTGAGATGGTCAAGGGTAGAATTCCCTCTTTTCATGCTCCAGGGTCCTTGTGACATGCACCCGTGACCTACGATGAGCTCATGACTCATGACCCAGCATGAGCCCATCTTTCTACTGGCTCATCCACCAGACTGTTGAGGACTTTCCCAGGCCAGCTGACTTGGGTCTCACCCCTCAGGCCCCGCTGTTCTGATTTTTAGAGGCGAGAGCAAGCCACCCTTACCAATGGAATTGCAGAACCGTCACCCCATGCCACCTTACCAATGGAATCGCAGAACCGTCACCCCATGTCACCTTACCAAGGGAATCGCAGAACTGTCACCCCATGGATCCAATGCAGACGTGCCTCCCGGGGGATCTGACTCAGCAGCCTGCCCCTCGTCTTCTCTAGCTTCCTCTCAATGGAGCCACGGGTCCAAGCAGGCGGCAGCACAGAGATGTTGTAGCTGCTACAGCACATCCCCAAGACCCTCTTTGGGGTAAAGTTTGCATTAACTCCTAGCCTAAAGGGGGTGGGGAATTCAAACCCACCGTGACCAAGGGATGACAGGTGTGGAGATCTGTTCCATGAAGATGACAGCCAAGCAGACCCTTGGGGGATGGCTGTTCAACTCTGCAATTCTTGAGGTTTCCATTTGGCGACACGGTTGTGCAGGACCCAAAGGCATTTTTCCCAATGCAGATTGTTCAGAATGCACACGACTTCAGTGTGTGCCACCACACCACGCTCTAGATCCCACTGCTGGCCACCAACACGCACCAGGTTCATCTCTCGGGGGCCACAAGCCCCCAAGTGCAGAGCTCTCTTCCGCTCCTATGCCCGAGATCTGTCCGTCCCCCCTAGGAGACATACAGACCAGGAGGGCCTGGAGGCCAGTGCTAAACCTGGGTAGGTATGTGCTGACCTCGTCTACCTGCCACCATGACCTTCAGCCGCCCTTCCCTGGTGAGTGGAGCGAGCCCAGTCTTGGAGACAGCTGCCTGGCTTCACGTGCTCACCCGCTGGTTGATGTGTCATGGACGATGAGAACAGACCTTCTCTCACTGGGCTGTTGAAGGATGAGCTGCCTCCGATTTCCTACTCTATGGCCCACAACCTTTCACCTGCGGACATGCTGGGTCATGGGTGCAGTCCTTATTGCCCTCACCATGGGCAATTTGCTTCTTTTTTTTTCTTTTTTTGCAATTTGCTTCTTATATCTACCCAGTACCCTACTGAATGCCCCAGCAGCCCCAGTACAGCGTAAGGGTGACACTGCACAGGGGAGCCAAAAGCTGACCTCCCGATTGAAGGTCTAACCACATGCCGGGAGGTGCGCTCCAAGCCTCGCCTTCAGTATTACCTCATTCACTTAATTTGGGAGGGGATGGCGCAAAGTATTTCACGCAGATGGCAAAGGTTATCTTTTACAATAGGGGTTCTTTAAAATTGGCAGTAAGTCATGGAAACAACCCAAGAGAAAACTGTGCAGAGGGTAAAACAGGCAGTTCTAGAAGTGAGTTGCCAACAGACGCATGCAGACACTCAGCTTTATCAGTAAGGAATTTCGAATTAAGATCCCAGTGAGCGAGCACTGCTCATATCAGTGGCAGATTGAAAATCACTCCATCATGCAATAGAAAGCCCCACATGTGTGGGCACCAGGGTATGGTGACCAGATTTAAAGTGGGGCACCATGGACCGGGGTGGGGTGGGGGTGTTCTTGATTAAAAATTTGGTCTATACGGACCAAATAGACCGTTCCCTAGCTTGTCGTGCATTCTTTCCAAAAATCGGAACTATCCCACCAAAAGTGAGATGTCTGGTCACTAGACCACGGCATCTTTCCCACCCCAGTACCAGGGACGTGTGGGGACAGAGCACCCTTGGCTGTAGGGGAATCCTGTGCATGGGTAGCAGCATCTCTGGTCTCTACCCAGTAGAGCCCTTCTGTCCCGTTGTGACAATCAAAATGTCTCCAAACCCAAGACAATTAAACCCACACCGCCACTGAGTCAATTCTGATCCATAGCAACCGTGTAGGGCAGAAGAGATGCTCCCTAGCCTAGGGTTTTTGAGACTGTCAAATTCTACAGAAGAGCCTCATCTTTCTCTCATGGCGCAGCTGGTGGAATTGAACTACCAACTTCGTGCTCATCAACCCAACCAACACCTAGCCCACAGAGCCACTAGGGCACCTTAATACATAATCTTGCTTGCTGTAATCACCATTTCATGGTGGTATAGTAGGTCACAAATTAGGCTGCTAACCCTCGAGGTCAGCAGTTCAAAACCGCCAGCTCCTCTGAGGGAGAAAGTTGAGGCTTTCTACTTCCCTAGTCTCAGAAACCCACAGGGGCAGTTCTACCCTGCCCCGACAGGGTCACTGAGTCAAAATCAACTTGACAGCACGTTTTTTTTTGTTGTGGAAGGAACTCTAGGCACAGAGAAACTGAGTAACTTTCTTAGTGTTACTCGAAGGTTGGGACCAAGTTCAATGTCTAACCCAAAACGTAGCCACACAGCTTGACCACATTCTTGAGGCTGGCCGGGTAGGCTGTAAGTGGAACTTCATGTGCTTCATGGGTTTGCATCTCCAAATAAGAATCCTGGGTCAGCAGGGAGGGAGCTGTTTACTGTGGTCTAGCTGAGGCCTGTGGTATCTGAAACCCTGTCACGTGTGAGGGCACAGCCCCAGGGCTGGCCGGGGTCCCCCAAAGACATGCAGCCAGTGGGCAGGGAGCCCAGAAGGCAGTTTCCGCAAGGCTGAGCTCAGCTTGCAAAACCAAGACCTGCAGGCGGTCACGGGCCTTGAACCTATGGCTGGAGGTGGCGAGGAGTGGGGAGGCAGGAGCAGCAGCAGCAGCTGGGCGGGAACCGAGGGCACCTGGGATAGCAATTACTGGACTGGGTCCTTTAC
The DNA here is from genome assembly GCF_000313985.2 of Echinops telfairi. Lineage (NCBI taxonomy): Eukaryota > Metazoa > Chordata > Mammalia > Afrosoricida > Tenrecidae > Echinops > Echinops telfairi. The sequence continues at coordinate 42,235,859 of NW_022111368.1, forward strand.
AAATTTCCTCCTGGATCCTGAGCTCCTAAGTGCCTGCCCCACAGAACATCACATGCAGCTGGATGGGCAAAAGCCAGGCCCAGGAGTGGGGACAGGATGCTGGGCAGGGCCTCCACCTCCAGTCTGGTCACCCTACTGCTGAACTTCCTGTTGCCCTGTGTGTTGGGGCCCTCGATCCTTCACAGGGCAGGCCTGCAAAGCTCGCTCTCTGAGCGCTTGGAATGGCAAGAGATCTTTCCCTTGCAGCAGGCCTGCCAGGCCAGGGAGCCCAAGCCCCTAGACTTGCTCAAGGTCAGTCACCTGAGCCACCCTGTGAAATCCGAGCCACCAAGGCAAACTCAGGTCAACCCCGTGCCTGGAAGCAGCTCCTAGGCCTTTCTCTGGGCCTGGAACCAAACCAGAGCTGTGCCCGGAGTTTAATTGCATCCAGCTTTCCAGTGACCATCCGTGGGAGGAGCGGTGCTGATGAACGTGAGGGATAATCCTCATTAAACAAGCGATGCTTGCTTGGCTTTTAAAATGGGAAATTCCAATGAGCTGCTGCTAAGTGTTTAAGGCCACGTAAATGCAGGTCGCCGATAGGCCCCACAGCCTTATTAAAACAGCATCACAGTGGTAGGAAGGCAGCACAGGAAGAACTCAGGTTGCACGTAGTTTATTTAAATGGTTTAAAACAGCCCACAAAGCTCCGAGAGGGCCAACGGCAAACGTATGTAGGGGCGGGTGGGCGTCTGCGAGAAACTGAGGGTCCCAGATTCCCAGACTGGGAGCCTGACAGGGCGCTTGCTCTATTCCCGAGTCTTGTTTACTGAAAAGGGAGTCACAGGCTCCCTGCTGGTGGTGCCTGTGGGGGGAACAGCCCAGGGATTTTACAGTCCTGGATCTTAAACAGCCAATGAGCAGGCATGATGGATGCTGCCTCGTTAACAGGCGACAGGAGCGGGCCCAAGGGCGGGGGCTGGCTAAGAGTTCACAGCTCCTGAGGTTGCGAATCTCCGCAGACGAACACTCCATTCTGTTTTGACCAAAAATCATCTTGAATAGCATAGGGTCATCTGAAGAGCTGTCTTGTGGCTCCCCACACCCCCAACCCCCAACTGGAGCACAACCCTCGGCCAAGAATCATTTACAACCCCGAGGCTGGGAGGTCTTCAAACTCCCAGGCAGCCACTCTGAGAGACGGGAGCAGAATGAGCACATTATCCGAGAGTCATGGCTTGATCACTGTGCAAGCTCTGGACCGGGGGCTTGAAAATCACCTGTTCTGTCTTCTGCTCGTCCCAAGAGCACGTGCTCAGGTAATCACGTGGTCAGACGGGGGCAGTGAGGGCAGGTGGCTTTAGCAGGGACACCAGCTTCCCAAGAAACCCGAGGCTGAAATACTGGTGCGCAATGTGTGTCTCAGAGCACTCACACTCGGCAGCGTACCTGCCCTTCACCCCCATTCCAGCCGGTGCACCAAGCAGTCCCTGTCACAGGCACCCCCCACCCCCACCGTGGACAGAGGAGCAAACCAGAGTCTGGAGCAGGTGGCCTGGTCACTGGCCACCTGGCAAGGTCTCTTCTCTTACCCCCCCAGACCGAAGTCATGGGCAGCAGCCCTTCCTGGGACACACTAAGGCCAGCACAGCCACACTCCCCACCCACTGTCTTTCTGACCCTGGGCCAGAGAAGGCTGGGAAGGTGGGCACTGCAGGGACCACCTAGGTAGTGAGATGAGGGCTGCAGAAGCTGAGCCCCCACCCCAACACTTGTGAGGGGCCCACAACCAGGATGAGTCCGCACGTCAGTTGAGAAACCCAGCCGTAGGCGCTCAACTCAACTTGAAGGTGCAGAAGCTGCCGACCAGGGCCAGTAATGAACACCTCACCCCCACCCTGTTTGTTCCCTCCTTCCTGACGCTCTCAGTGAAGGGTGCTACTCAGCCTGAGCTGGAGCAACATCAGACAAAGCTAGAGACGGCTCCGGAGGAACACCATTTTTGTGGGCCCGACTGCAGTGGTGCTGCACCACACACTGGTGTGAGACTGGGTGGGGTGGGGGTTGTGGTGGAGCGGGCAGACACTTTCCAGCAGCCCAGCCCAGCCCAGACAGAGACCGGCTGGCAGTGTGGTGTGACCACCCCGGCCTGGCCCAGGGCTGACCTGATCTGGAAGGACACTTAGGAAGGGCACCGCCCCAGGCACAGATACGGGGGAGGGGTCAGGGCTGCAGATGGGAAGCCCCCGAGTCTTCCCTGCAGTCACGGCTGCCACCCCTGGCATCAGTGCCCAACCTGAGTGGAGGGCCTCAGATGGGGTCTTGGATCCTGTGGATGGACTGTCTGGTGATTGTCCCGGGTGACGCCAGTCTGGTCCCAAGGCAGGCACTTTCTGAAGCCTGTCCCACACTGCCCTCGGAGTCCCATCTGCCCAGCACCTCCACTGGCTCCCTGTGAGGGGTGGGCCAGGCTCCCATGCAGGTCCTCCTGGCCCAAGGTCCAGGGCTAAGGGGCCGCTTATCTCAGCGGCTGCTTGAGCTCAAAGAGGCCTGTGCCGCCCTTCACGACTTTCCCGACCACCAGGCAGGCGGAAGGGGACCGCAGCTCGTCGTGGGAACCTGGGGGAGACACAAGAGCTGCCGTTAGGCCACTGACGGGGGCTTGTCGTGGAGGCCAGGGCAGCCAAGGTCTCAGGCAGAAACAGCCCACTGACCCATCATGGTGGCCTGCTTCAGAAACTGGAAGCTGGTCTCAAACGTCATCTGCTGCAGAGGGGAGGAGTTCGACCGGATCCCAAAGCGGTTCAGCGGCTTGTAAACGCCCTCGAAGCACATGTAGTCAGCGACCAGGGAGAGGTGGCGCGGATCAACCGCAATGCCTGTCACAGGGAGGATGAGGCGCTGACCAGGGGACAGGGGAGAAGTGGGGGTGTCCCTGACTCAAGGCAGGCTGCTTCTTAACAGTCCCCCCCACTTACTCGCTGTGTCCTTTGACCCCGGCCTGGCCTAGGAGTTCCTCCCTGACCCCTGGTTATCAGGATGATGCCCGTCTTTCCCCTCCCCACCAGCAGCAGTGGGGACGGGAGCCAGGTGTTCTCACCGCAGGGCAGTGAGGACCTTCCTCAGGCCAGAGGCCGAGGCCCAGGCGGTGGGGGGGCCCTCAGGACCTTCCGGCCAGACCTTCTCAGCTCCCACGTCCTGACCCCAGCCGCCTGGTGGCCCCTTACCGTACACAGCAAACACGTCCTTGATCTCCTTTTCGATCACCCGCAGCGCCGCCTCGATGCCGTAAGTGCTGGCCATGGCGTGGATGTCGTTGGAGTAGAGGCGGCGCAGGTCCAGGACCTGGGGAGGAGCGAGGCCCGGTGAGCGAGGGCCCGAGGACGGCAGGTGAAAACGTGGTCCAGAGGGGGCAGAGAGCAGACAGGACTCTGGCGGGGCCCGTGACCCACTCTAATTTCACCAGCAGACTGGAACGTGGTATGCGGGTCAGGTTCAGTAAGAGGGGCCTCAAAGAGTTGCAGGGAAGATAGACTGGAAAGCAGCT
>NW_022111368.1:42239508-42269319 GCF_000313985.2 Echinops telfairi
GGCATGGCAGGCTTCCTGGCAGAGCCTTTTGCGCGTGGGGCGCAGGGTTGGGGCAGCCCCACAGGGTGGGTCAGGCCTCACCAGGGGCCCAAGGCCCAGGAGAGGAGCAAGCCCCTGGTGGCCTGCCGGCCCAGGACTCCGGCAGTAAGCATGCCCCGCAGCACATGGGTGGCTCCCTGCTCCACCCTCTGGGGGAGGATTGGAAAGGCTCCTGGGGAGAGGGGGTTGGAGGGGAAGAGGTGCGTGTTTGTGTGTGTGCACGTGCACGTGTGGGGCAGGGGGTGCCAGGGGCTCCATGCTCAGTGCTCCATCGGTACTGTGCCTGGGACAGAAGCAAGTGAGACCGTTGCAGGGAGACTGGGAAGGGGCACCCAGGGCTCTGCCCACTGGGCCTCCCAGCACCCAACTAAGTGCAGTAATCCGTCTCCCAATGATTTCTCACAAGTCTGCTTCTGGCACGTGCTTGTTTCAAGGTGGGGAGATGTGCTCAAATTGGTTTGGGGATGTCTAGGTTCGAGGAATGTAAAGCAGGTTCCACTCACCAGGCGAATGTGCCTGCAGGGCCAGGAGGCAGGGCAGGGCAGGTGGGCAGCGGAGCGGAGCGGGCACCTACCTCGGCGTACTTGAACAGCTCGGGCAGGTTGATCCCTTCCGTGTTCAACACCAGCTCCCTCTCGTTCTCCTTGTTGGTTGTTTCGTTCAGGAGGCAGCGGGTGATGCCCTTGGTCGTGTAGACCACGGCTTCGTGGGCCAAGGACACGACCAGGGAGCTCATGTCAAAGCTGACCTTCATCAGGGGCAGCTTCACCGTCACCTGTGAGAGAAGACGGAGAGCAGCTTCAGGTGCTGTCAGAAAACACCTGGCTGGGGCAGGAGGGTCTTCTGCCCAGGTGACTACTGTCTGACTCCGAGGTGCAGCCACCTCAGCCAGCAGATCACGGGCAATCTGGATGACCTTCCAGTTAGCAGAGTTGCATACCCACTTGCCCTCGGTGGGCAATCCCAGCCACCAGCCACTAAATGGGACTAAAGTATAAGGAGGAGCCTGTCTGCAAGCATCCGGGTCAGCAAGGAGTCCTGGGGGCGCAGCGGCTCTGGGGGAGGGGAAGGTCTGGCGATGTGACCCCGCAGAGACACTGTCACTGACCGCCGGCCAACGGACGTCGACTCACAGGCACCCTGTGGGCAGGCCCAACGGCCCTGTGGGTTCCCGACACTGTGAATCTTCACAGGAGAGGAAGCCCTGCCTCCCTAGGGGCTGCTGGTGGTTTCAAACTGCCGACTCTGCAGTTCACAGCCCAACTCGTAACCACTACGCCACCAGGGCGCCTTCCTGAGATCATCACCGCGGCCTAGAAAACACCATGGGGGTGGTTCTGCTTGGGCCGCCGGGGTTGGCTACGTGGCCCAAACCCACTCCAGCCCAGAGCCACCAACAGGCCTTCCAGCCAGGGAGCCGAGGCTGCGGGTGCAGAGACCCACTGTGCACGGTCTCCAGGAAGCAGGCCACCGGGCCTGTCTCCCGAGGCACCCCTGGGTGGGTTTGGACGCCCTTTTGGACCAGCTGAGTTGGAGGCCGTGTCTGCCACACTGAGGGAGAAAGGAGGTGTAAACCCTGAGCAGCTGTCAGATCAGTTCTATGTCTAAACTGTCCCTGGAAAGCCGGAGGGAGAGAACCAGGGTCCTGTGAGCCGTCGCTAGAGTCTTAAAGGGACTGGGTAAGAAAACCGCTGACTCAGAGTCCCTGGCTCGTGACCTGGCCCCACCCAGCGCCAGGCGAGCACTCACCTCGCACCACAGGCCCTCCTCCGTGTCGTACTTGTAGTCTTCCACGAACGGGTGGGCCTCGCGCACGGCCTGGATGCGGCGCTCGCAGGCCTCGGTGCCCTGGCCCGGGGTGGGCTGCCAAGGCCTCGCTGGGGCTGCGTCCTCGGGGCTGAAGCCCACCTCTGCGGCCCCCTCTTGGGAGCCTTCGCCAGGGCCGCTCCCTTCCTCCTGCAGCGTGTCCTCATCCTCGTCCTCCCCGTCCTTGTCCTCCTCCTGCTCCTCCTCGCTCTCGTAATCCACCTGGCAGGGGACAGGCCATGGCACTCAGGGTCCTGGCTCCCTGCTGGCCTGGCCCACATGCTCCTACTCCAGGCTCCTTCCTGCCTGCCAGCTTTAATGCCCTCCGCCCGTCACAGCAACTGCGGCAGGAGGGGCTGCTCTGGAGCAAGGAGGGAGTGTCCGTCCGTCCTCAGCTTCCCCTGCCGGAGACCTTTGGGTCCTCTCATGGGATTCTAGTGCAGAGAGAAGCCGTGTCCCCTGCCTCGCTCCCACCCCCCACCCCAGCTTCTGTTCACCGTCCTGCCCAGCTGAAGGAAGAGGGTGTGACCACAGCCACCCCCCATCCACCGCACCTTCTCTTCTCCACCCTCACCCCAGCCTCCCACCTCCTCCTCCTGCTTCTCCTTGAGCCTGGCGTCCGAGGCATCGGCGTCCCCTTCCTCGGCTTCAGCGTCTACAATGCGCCCCTCCTCGTCCTCATTGTCTTCCTGCTCCTGTGGTTTGGGGACAAGCAGGGAAGATGAACTCCAGTGCCTAGTGCTTGATACAGCCGGACAGCCAGCATGGATCCCATGGGAAACCCATCCACCCCTCTCTCGCCCCCTCATTCATCCATCCGTCTACCTACCCACCTAACCACACGGCCACAAGCCCCTGCCTGGAGCTTTCGTCTCCACACCCACCGCTGGCAAAGACTTTCCCTTCTTAAGGGGAAGGGCCAGGAGGAAAGTGCCAGGGCTTGCCGAGCCATGAAACGATGGGACTGGCCAACTCTGCCATCCAGCGGATGTCCATTCGCAATGGACAGCTACCCCGTGAGTTTCCGAGACGGTGGTAACTCTATACGGGAGTAGAAAGCCCTGCCTTTGTCCTGTGGGGCAGCTGGTGGTTTCAAACTGCTGACCTGGTGGTTACAGGCCAGCTCGTAACCACGAAGCCACCAGGGCTCCAAAAGATGACAGGTACGCCTCTCAGAATATTCTTTCAAATACTTCTGACACACCTGTTGCAGGTGGGCACGAGGCCAAAGGGCTGTTTTGGTGAGGATGCCTGAGCATTTCTGAAGCCAGCATTCAAACCATTCTTCCACCCCGGGCTCTGAGTCCTTAGGTTCCTTCAGCGAGAGGACAGAGTGGCACTGGCCCACACTCACTCTGTGCCTGGTCAGCTCCAGTACCCTCTCTGGTGCTGTGCACCCCGCTCCCATGGCTGCGCCGCACCACACGCGGCCAGGGCAGAGGTGGTCCCGTCACTGGGTCACTCCTGGGTGACTGTGCCTACAGGGGCTATCCCGGGGCTCCCTCCCTTTTCTTCACTGCAGCTCAAAATGCCCCCAAGTCCCCATCAACTGGCCTGGCAGCGTCCAAACCAAAAAACCCAGTCTCCCTGCCACCGAGTGGATCCCGACTCACGGTGACCCTCAAGGGCACAGCAGCACTGCCCCTGGGGGTTCTGAGGCTGTAACCCTTTACAGGAGCGAAAAGCTTCATCTTCTCCCTGCAGGGTGGCTGGTGGGCTCAAACCGCTAACCTCTGCTTAGCAGCTCAACACGGAACCCCCTGTGCTATCAGGGCTTCTCTGAGAAAGTCAGGCAGAGCAAAATGAAGCAGCATAGCCCAGGCTCAGGCTGGGAGCCAACGCTCAGGAGACGGAGCACTCAGATGTCCCGGGCCCTGGCCTTGGGCCTCTGGCCAAAGCTGGAGGAACGATCAGGAAAGCAGAGACGTCCGTCCTCACCACGAGGGCCTGAGGAGTGCTGGGGACTGGCAGGGCCTTCCCGGGACAGGAGGCTGTGCCCACTCACCCGACTGCCCCCCGACTCCCCGGAGTGGTCTAGGTCCCGCTGGGTAGCTCTCCGAGTGTTCACGCTCCGGAAGGCAGACGCTTTGTTATTCTTCTTCTTGATGGCTTCCATCAGCAGCTTAAAAAACCTACAGAAGCAAGCAAGGTGACCCCTTCAGTAGCAGCCTTTCCATCTGCCCTCTCGGGGCAGGGAGGTCGTTCTGCACGAGAGGGCGTGCCCCCCACCCAGCAGACAGCAGTGAGGCGGTCCTCAGCAGGAGGTTTAGGAGCGTGGTGGAGGCCTGGCCTCGCCCGCCCTCTTTCCCTCCCCTCGCTATGTCTGGGTGTCCCGCCGGCAGAGCCCGGGCTCCGGGCCAAGAGGGCCTCCCCTCGTGGGCGCGTGGCTGAGCATAGCAGGCGGCCACTCAGAGCTCGAGTCCTCTCACCTGTAAGATGAGGGCGCAGCGCTAATGCGTGCTGTTAGGTGAAAGCCTGGGGGATCTCACTCCTGACAACTCAGCAGAGCACCACAGCCCCGCAGTACCGGGGTCACCACGAGAGGGGCCGACTGGACGGCAGTCAGTAGTAGGGGCACTGCACCCCTGTGAGATAAACCAAACTTGCTACCGCGAGTCTGGTGACCCCGGTGACCCCGCGAGAGAGGACAGGGCTGTGCCTGTGGGTTTCGGAGACCGGACCCCTTCGTGGGAGTAGAAAGCTCCTCTTTCTGAAGCCGGTGTACCACACAGCCACAGCCTAGAAGCCCAGGTGGCCAACAATGAGCATGGGGCCTGGGGCGCTGAGCCTCGGCTCTGGACTCAGACCCCCCTGGGAAGTGCTGTTTGGTAACTGCACGGAGCCACGCAGGGAGAGGCGGCCAGATTGTCAAAGGACCGCGTGGAAGTCCCTTTGTGGCAACACACTTTGTCAGCAGGTAAGAAAACCAGTGTCAGAGTCAACCTGCCGCTCAGTACCTGCGGGCCTTGCCCGGCCCCCGCCCCCTCTTCAAGGATCTTAATGCTCTCTTGCTTCTGAGCTCCTGCAATTTGTTGTCTCCATCAGAACATGGTGATACTGCAAAACAGACTGCCTTTTATTAGACAAGCTAGCAGGCCCCAATCTACCCGTCCAGTGAGCTACCTGTAATGGTTCCTATAATCTACGTAGGAGGGTGGGGGGTTGCAAACATGGCTCCTGTCCCTCAAGGAAGTTAGTCTTCATGTGAAAAGCAGGCATGTGGAACAAGGAGCCCTGGTGGGTGAGTGGGTTACATGTTGGGCTGTTAGTCACAAGGTCAGCAGTTCAAAGCCACTAGCTGCTCGGCGGGAGAAAGACGAGGCTTTCTACTCCCATACAGGCTGACCTTCTCGGAAACCCACAGAAGCAGTCCTACCCTGCCCCATAGGATCACTAAGAGCGGGAACGGACTTGGGGAGCTGTGTGTCTGAGTTCAGTCATTCAACGAAAGTCCACTTCCCTCCATTTTCTTTTACGTTTTTGCGTCTGACTTTTGCGGTGGTTTCTGTTCTCTGCAGAAGAGAGGTTCCTCACCTAGTAATCCAGTCAAGAGTTAGCTTGTCACTAGATGCTGGGGTCAGGGGATGGGGCCACATGAGGGCAGGCAGAGTGGGGCTGTCCCAAGATGTCAGGCAGTGGGGGAGAGCGGGTGGAGGGGACCCTGTGGCGAGGACAGGTGTGGGGTTCGAGGTTCGGGTCTGCTGCAGGCGAGTGAGGGCCTGGAACTCTGCAGTGGGGCCTTGCCATGTCTCCCAGAGGGAGGGCAAGTGAGTGGAGTTGGGTGCGGCCTTCGCTATGGGTGCCTATTTGGGGGACCCAGAGGGCTCCCCTGCTGGTCCTAGTGGCCAGATCACCTGAGGCCCCTCCTAGCACTTCTAGTTCCCGTAGGTGACCTCTAGGAACACCCATCTGTCCCTCCTCCTCTGTGGCCCGTGCCTCAGACATTCACCCTGCACCCTCGCCAGCTCGGCATCGACCTGCTGGGTGGCCCAAGTGCAGACTGCTCTCCAAGAAGCCTGCCCTTCACACATTGGTTGGCACGCGTTTCTGCCGTGCCATGCCCGACGCTCCTGGTGAGCAGCACTCATGGGAGGTGGCAGATCAGACAGCACCTGATGGCTACGTGGTGTGCCTGTGACTAGGGTGCCGACAATTTTTAGGTCTGGGATTCGGCCAGTGGCAAGGTGGCAGCAGGCCCAGAGTGGTGCGGCCACTTGCCAGAATGTGGCCATTGGAAGGGAACACATGGACGGCCTGTCGGGCCCCCACCCAGCCTATCACAGCCAGGCAATGTGAGCCTCGGCTGTATCCTGCAGGCCTGCAAACAACGCCCCAGACTGCGGTCTGCAAAGCTGGGTGGGCAGAGGCTGCCAGCCTCATTGTTTCATGGCTGGGGGCCAAGGCCAGACCCACCCCTGACTCCGCACCTGGCTCTTTCCACTTCCCAGCCCCGTCCACCTTCCAGAGGATCGGCACCAACATTGAAGTGACGGTGCCAGTTTAGACACGCAGGGAACCTCCTATGCTTACAGAACTCCACCTGGGGATGCGTCTCTCTGCTCAGTTAGGAGGGAGGGAGAGGATGGGGGAGAGGGAACCTCCTGGAGTCTCTGCCCTGGGGTTCTGAAAAGACTCCCTGACTGCCCGGGACTGACAAAGGGAGTCCACACTGCATCGCGATCCATGCTCAGGCCTATGTCCATTCTGATGCATCACAAGAGCCACAGCTGCACCAAAGCACCAGGCTTGCGGATCACAGCTTTCCAAGCACACACGCAAAATGCGGCCGGGAGCTGACCAGGAAGAAGTGTAAAAATGGTGCTTCACTCAGCAGTGCCCCCTGGTAACGTCCAGAGAAAGAGCTTGGAACACAGCCCGGTGCTCCCCCCACGCTGCCCGGGCCCCTCAGCAGGACTCAGAAAAGGGCGACACCCAGCTCACCTGCTCTTGACCACTGCCAGGAGGCCGTGAGCTCCTGATTCCATTTCTCATGGAAGGCCTGTCTGCATGAGGCCTGGTTAATTAGAACCGTCCCGGGTAGGCGGGCACGTGCACACCGCTCCCCTGTGCCCAGTCTACAGGAGAGCAGCCAGGCCTGACCGGTCACACATTTCCTCAGTGCAGGTGGACACCCCCCAGGTGTCCTGTCCCAGGGCAGGATCTGCCTAGTCAGGGAGCCCCCACAGCAGCCCTCTGCAGAGGGCTGGGTCAGGGGAGATGGGGCACAGACTCATGTACCCCCTGCCCTAGTGACCCAGCCATTAGTGGGTAGCTCTCAGACACAAGGTGGGGTGGGTGACTACCAAGTGCCTCTGCTTCTGCTCGGTCAAGTTCTCAGTGCCCCAGCAGCACTGGGGAAAGCCTGAGGCTGTTCTACATTAGTGCGCTGAGACTTGCCAACAGATGGAATCAATTTGGGCCTTACCAGGCTTTTAAAAACACGAATTAGTTACTCATGTTTAAAGACTAGGAGACATCTTATTTACAAAAGCAAGAGCGACCAACCACACAGAGGGAAAGGGGGCATACTTCTGAAGCGCCCGGCCCTCGTGCCTGCCGGCCCCGGGCCCACAGGGCTAGCCCTCAGCTCCTGTGCATTCGTGTGTCCCTCTGAGCAGGGAGGGACCAGAACGAGGTTGACCAAAGCTGCAGGTAAACCCAGCCAGGCACCTGGCTCTAAGAGCAGCAAGCCACACTCCACTGTTCATCCTTCACGGTCCACAGCAACCATGTGGGGCGGCCTGGATGGACAGCCCACCCAACAGGAATGTCTAGGACTCTAGGCTCACCTGCCAGCGTGCGCCTGTTCTCTTCACACACACTTCCCAAGCCTTGCACGGCTGAATCACTGACTGACGAGGAAGACGGGGTTAGCGCAGGCACCCCTGCGGATCGGGGCCAGGACTCGGGCGGCAGGCCCGCTATTTCCCTGGGTGGGCTCAGGCCAGGCAGGTGGCACCCTGTCTCGGGGAGTCTAGTGTCAGGAGTGCTCTCTGAGCCCTGGCCAAGGGGAAGCACAGCCCCAAGCCAACCTGGTCTCCATGAAGTGCAGGATGTCTGTGGGCCTCAGGCACTTCTCCTGCTGGTAGCAGGCCCGTGGCAGGAACTGAAAGCGCAGCTGGTAAACGCGGCTCTTCTCCTGCCTGGTGTGCATACGGAAGCACTCCTGCACGTCAATCTTCTGCAGCACCTAGAACCAGACGCACAGGAAGACCTGGCTGGGCCCTTCTCCAGGGACTGCTGGCTGCTAAGTGGAGAAGCCGAGGGGGCCCGGAGAGAGCAGCCAGGGCCCCAGAGAAACACCAGCAGGGTCTGCCAGTGTGGAGCCCCCCTCAGGCAGCCTCCCAAGGCTGCAGCTGGGGTCTCTGGAAAGGCTCTCAGCCCAGCTGGTGAGCTCACCCCGGAAACACTGTCAGGTGGAAGGCCCCTGAGGCTACTGTTGAACTAGTGATTATTTTAAAAGCTCCTTGATCCACCCGGCTCAGCACCTGGCATAGAGAGCAGGTCCATCACTAGTGGCAAGGCGGCGCCGGGTTAGGACAGCCAGCAGTCCTGCTCTAAGGAAGAAAGGAGTGGCCTGCCGGGCAGCAGCCTGGGCACTGGGCAGCGGAGAGCAGTTACCTCCCCTAAGCACACCCTGGTCAGCTGCTTCTTCAGGCTCTTCACCCTCTTCAGGGCTCGCTTGGTGTTGAGCACAGGCACCCTCATCATGGGCGTCTTGATGTTGGCGCTGGCCACCATGAGGATCTCTCTCAGCCTGTCACAGAGCAAGGGGCGTAGGCAGTCATCAGACCCCCGTGTGGGGAGCCGTTCTCAAGAGGTCAGCATGCTTCCGGGCTCCAAGCGAGGGTGTGGGGCCTGGCAGGCTGGCGGGATGGGTTCCCCATGACGGTGAGCAATCCTGTAGTTGGCTTCCTGTACTGCAGCAGGCAGGAGCTCCCTCCAGGAAGGACAGTGTCACTCCAACCCCACCCTGCCCTCTTGCTGAGTGCCTATCACACTGAATCCACCTGCAAGGCCGGAGCTGCAGCCACGCCAGTCTGTGTGAACGGTGCCCGGGAGCCGGGCTCCCAGGTGGTCTGTACAGTGCTGGTTCACGACACCCTGAGCCTTCTCCCAGAGCCTGCAGGGAGGCCTGGAAACGCATAGGTCACAAGCACCAAGTGGCTGTGACAGGGGGGCTCGGGAGGGTAATTAGAGGCACCGAGACCTGAGCACAGACCCAGAGATGCATCAGTTTCCAGATCCTCACCCTGATCCTCCACCTGGACGAGCACCCGTCTCTCCCTTAGCACGGAGCTCCCTTTTTCCCAGGAAGAGGCAGGGGCAGCACCCGCCCCGCCCGCCCTGTGGGGACACGCACCTTGGGATACCCAGCGTGACGTTCATCTCGCCTCTGCCAGCGAAGTGGAAGGTGTTCAGGGTCATCTGAGTGGAGGGCTCCCCGATGCTCTGGGCGGCCAGCAAGCCCACAGCCTCCCCTGGGTCACACAGGGAGCGCTGCCACTTCAACTGCAGCAGGGTCCTCAGCCTGGAGGCAGGTGGGGCAGGGAAGCCACGGTCAGGGCCACCGACGACACAGGTTGAGAGGTGGTCTGACTGTGTTCCCCCAGCTTGCCAACGTCCCCCCTTCCAATCTCCATCCCCTGCCAGTGGCCTGGGTGCTCCCCAGCAGGCAGGCTGAATTCCCGAACCCACCCTAAAGCCCCCAGCTTGCCAACGTCCTCCCTTCCAATCTCCATACCCTGCCAGTGGCCTGGGTGCTCCCCAGCAGATCCCAGCAGGCAGGCTGAATTTCCGAGCCCACCCTAAAGCCAGGCAGCCACCAGGTCCCTGGGCCATGAACACTTCTGGGCTCACCATTCCCTCCCGTTCATTCTTCCCGCTCACTCACTGCGACCCTTCCCTGGGGTCTGTGCCTGTGCTAACCAGGTTACTAGGTAATGCGTCCGAGTCGAGGTCCCCACCTGTCCCTTCCCCCTCAGACTCAGCCCCGCATGAAAGGCCGAGGACATGGAATCCCGGCGGGTGGAAGCTCTCCCCGGCTCCCCACCACAGTGGCAGAGGGAGGCCAACACCCTCAACTCTGAAGCACTGCCGTAGGCCGACTCACTGCAAGGTGCAGGACCCGGCGGGGCTGCCCGTGGGTGCCCGAGGCTGAGTCTACGTGAGGGGCAGAAAGCGTGTGTCTTTCTCCTGAGGATTGGCTGGCCGGGCAGTCAGCAGTCCAACAGGTAACCGCTCCACCCGCAACTCTAGAGGGCGGTTTCTGCTAGACTCTGGCCCCCACACAGCCCTCGGGGCCAGGTGAGAGCCGCCGCGCCTGCCAGTCCCTGAGTCCTAAGGGACCGCCAGGTGCTCTTGGTTATCTCAGTCCCTCCAGAGGCCAAGGAGCAGCCGGGAGGAAGAGGGTCGAGGGTCTGAAAGGCAGACCCCCGCCCCATGTGGTGCTGGCCAGCGGATGCCATCCTACCTGTCGAGAGAAAGCTCCGATCTCTCACCACTCTTCCCTGCGAGAGAGGCCCACTCTCGACTGTAGTTGTCAATCTTCTGTTCGAACGTCTCTGACACCGACGCAAAGTAGATGTCCGGGCGCCACACGGACAGACTGGGGTCAGGACAGGGGGCTGCCTTCTTCTGGTACTTCCTCCGGCTCTGCTCGTCCAACTCGGACCACAGCCTCAGCACCTGCAAGGGCAGGTGGGCTCAGCGGGGTCCAGGTGAGACAGAACCCAATCCCCAGGAGAAGGCCACGTGGCTCTGAAAGGGAAGGACTGAATCTACCCCGGGAGCTGGTTGTCGCAGGCTGTGAGCACTTCCTGCCGGCATGTGACCATGCCCTTTCCTGTCCACAGTGGGACTTCTCAGGACAGGGCCAACCTGACTGTCCTAGGCAATCATAACATGCCATGTAGCTCAAATCCACATACTTTCACACGGCTCCCCCCATCGCCGGCTGCAAGCACCCCTGGTGCTGGGCCAATGGGAGACCAGCAAGAGAGGGCAAGGCCTAGGGCTGGGGGGGGGGGGGGGGGGGGGGGGGTCGTGCAAGCTCCCTACTGGGTCTTTGAGTGACGCTGTCGCCAGTGGCCTTTACCCACAGCCCACACTGTTGGAGAGTCCCTTCCTTGAGGGACCCTGACTGATGGCAAGGGAGCCCAGCCTTCACGAGGACGCCCTCTGTCAGGAACACGGGCACCAGGGTACAGCCCCAAGTCGTCTCACCTCGTGGGTGGCAGGGCTGCGGCCGTTCTTGTTCCCACCTCCCAGGTTCAGGGCCCTCTCGGCGGCCTGCGCGCTCTGCGAGAAGCTCAGGAAGGCGCTCTTTCTCAGCAGGGTGTCGGGGTGCTTCTGCTGCCACTTTTTGATGGCCCTGAAGTGGCGCAGTGCTTTCTTGGGAGCTGCTCTGGATAAGACCTCGTGGAGGTGTTTTGATTTCATTATCACCTAAGCAACACACACACACACACACACAAGAAAACGTGAGAATCGGGCCACGTGGTGCAAGTCACGGCCCCAGAAGGTCCGAGGGGAGCCCTCTCAGTCGGCAGGCCTTGTAAATTAGGTCCTCACTCTGTGTGAGCCAGACTGGGGGCCTGTGCTGCCCACGGGGCTGACGGACGGTCACCCTGAGCCCTTCCAGGGAGCTTCTGGGCAGAAAGAGGGCCAAGCCCGGGAACAGCACCAGCAGAGAAGGAGCGGGGCTGAAACCCGACCCTCCATGTGCCCAGTGAGTGGGTGACTGCGGACAGGTCACGTCGGCCGGTTTCCCCAGCTGCAAGATGGGAGTCTACTCAGCCACCGGCGGGGCCCTCACTGAGGCCCTCATGAGAGTCACCTGAGTGTCAGGGGCCCAGGTTAAAAGGCTAGCTTTGCCACCTGCCAGGCAGTTGGTTACAGAGTGCCGTCTCAGTGGCCTCAACTGTAAACCGGCCACAGGGGTGCTCTTCCCAGGGCTGCGGTAAGGACGAGGCCCAGCAGAGGGGAAAGACCCCCAGATGGTGGCTATGGGGGTGTCCCGCTGAGAAAGGACACCAGAGGAGCAAACGATGGCCCAGCCCCTGGGGCTCTGTGCAGATGGAACAGGGTACCGACATGCCGGGGAGTGGGGGTAGGGGTGTGTGTCTCAGAAAGGCACATTATCCACTCTTCCCTCTCCAGTTTTGGAGGCCACAAAGACCAGGCTGCCTGGGCTCCCCACAGGCACACTACCTCGTGGTTGCTGGCGAGGAAGGGGAACTGCTTGGGTTGCAAGAACTGTGTCCGGGGGATGTCCAGGCCGTCCTCCCCGTAGAGGAACTGCACCACGCTGCCGTCACTGTCGCGGACCGTCAGGTCATACTGGACCACCAGGCCTTCCAGGTGCTTGATGATGCACCTGTCGGGGACCGGCCATGCAGTTCAGAGCCTATCAGGCTGACCGCCTCCTAGGCATGGGCGGTGGCCAGGGGCACCTGCTGCTCCACAGCACCGCCCAGCCCTGGCTGTACTTGCAGAGGACTTTCCTGGATAGAGGAGGCCACCGCCATCTGGCTGAGAAGACCAGCTGCCAGTCTGACTGAGCCCAGTACCCTCAGATCCACGGGCAGGCAAAGGCAGGTTGCCGGCCAACCTGGAATTCTCAAACCTCGTCGCGTTAAACATAGGCCCCGACACTTCCTTTTCAGAAAGCCAAAGGTGCCCAGTGCTCTGCGCTGGGCAAACTCACACTTTAAACCGGGACCAGTCATTCGGGATGAAGTGTGGGGTTCTGCTTTTGCAGCCCCCGGATCAGTGAAGCCAAGGGGCCAGATGGGGAAGCACTAGTGTAGAATTTGAGGACACTACAGGACTATTAGGAACGAACCTTTCCCCGAGTCCTGCCAGCTGCTTCCCTCACCCCTACCACCCAGCCTGTTTCTCCTCCTGCCACCTCAGAGGGAGCGAACACCCTTGAGCCCTGATGCTGGTCACCACTGACCTTCCTGGGGCCCAGTGCTTGCTTTCAGCACTGTCGGTTTAGCCGTCTGCTCATAGGGCTCGTCTTGGCCCTGGAAGCATCCTCTCCTGCGCTGCCCTGCCTCTAAGCGCCACGCTGCCTCCTCAATCCCACCCACATCCCCTAGGCCCTGGGGACTGTCTTCTTTCTGCCAACAGTGCCACTGTGCTGCTGCCCACTCATGCCTACAAACACGCTTCTGTGTCTGTCTCTCAGCCAGCTGCCCGTGCCTTCTCTGCGTCCGCCCTCCCCTCCCTCTCCTTGGGCGGGCAGGCAGGCACCTCTGACTGTACTCCCATCAGTCTGTGACTCGGGTTAAACACTCAGCTGCTACCTGAAAGGCTATATAAACGTCTGAGCCCCGCCAACTGTTGACTCCCGAGGAGACACCGTGGACCTCCT
Source organism: Echinops telfairi (assembly GCF_000313985.2). Taxonomy (NCBI): domain Eukaryota; kingdom Metazoa; phylum Chordata; class Mammalia; order Afrosoricida; family Tenrecidae; genus Echinops; species Echinops telfairi. Next base: position 42,252,734 of record NW_022111368.1, read on the forward strand.
TTGCTACGATCCTGCTGGCCGGAGCCCTCCAGAGTGGACGATGGCCGTGCATCCCTGCCCGTACCCTCTCTCCCCGTACCCACGACTCCCCACGCCAAGGAATGGGGCACTCTAAATGCGGGGACGCTTGTCTAAAACCTCCGGGGCTCAAGGAGGAAAGAATCTCTACTGTTTTCCGTGTCCCAGCCACCCACAGGCAAACTTCCAGTGCTCTCCAAGCCCAGGGCTCTCACTCGAGCCATCAGAGCTGCGAGAGGCAGAACAGGCCTTACCTCTGGAGGTAGCCAGAGCGGCTGGTTTTCACGGCAGTGTCCACCAGGCCTTCCCGCCCCGCCATGCAGTGGAAGAAGAACTCCTGTGGGGAAGCAGAGAGCATGTCCCCCGGGGGGGCAGGGCAGAGGTGAGGAGCGTGGGCTTCAAGTAGGGTGCTGGCTCAGGGGCCAGAACCTTCAGTAGCTGCCATTCCTGACCAAACGAGGCCACCCATTCAGACCTCATCTCCAATGCCCCCTCACCTCCTGCCCGCCCTAACAGTGATGCCAGCCTGACGTTAACCGTGTGAAGGGTCATGTGGTTCTGCTTACAGGGAGCAGGACTCTCTACCTATATTTCTGCATTCCATCCTCTCAGCCACATGATCTCTAGACACCCCCAACTCCATTCCCAGCTTTAAAGGTACCGTGGCTCATTACTGCTTCCTTCAAGCCTCCTGTCTGAATTCTGCTCCCAACAGTGAACTAACTTTCTGAGGCCAACGCACAGCAAGAAATGCATTGACTACAGGATTGGGCATATGCATGCACACTTGCACAAAAACATGAAGGGGCTTCAAAAAGCTGGCAGGAAAATTCCACCACCTTTTAATTAAATTGGTCCCCAAATTTTTTGAAGCCCCCTCATATATGTGCATCCATCGTCACAGACATAGAACTCAAACTCCTCCTCTGCTGTCAGATCAGAAGGCTTGAATGGTACCCAGCTGACACTACTGAACATTCTGATGACAGATTCTACAGAAGAATCCTAATCAGAAGGGGGAAATGTAGAACATAACTTCAAGTTCTCAGTCACAAAGGCTTGATAAACCCCTCAAATGATCTTTAAATCTTATACCACAAGTATCCACTGAAATCTCTTTAAAACCATTTCAGCTTAACGAGTCAAGGACGTCCGCCTGCGAACATAATGCTCTTTAAAGGACGTTCAGGAACAGGGATCCAATTAGCAGCAGCAATTTGGAAGATTAGACAGGAACCTCAGAGGCCATGGGAGGAGCAGCTCAGAAAGGGAGGGTGAGAACTGTCCAATTCAGGATGTCATCAAGGTAGTCGCTTAGGAAGTGGCCCATGGAAATCCAACAGGTACATGATGGATTGGTGCATGTTTGGCTGTGGATTCTCAACAACACAAAACCCAGTTGCAACCACTCTGAACCTTTTTGGCGATCCTGACTCTGTTGTGTCTGGCCAGATGCCCTGGATGATCCTGGAGAGCTCCATGTGGGACTGGGGAGTCCCCAGAGCAGTCTGTGGTCCTCCAAGCAAAACCCAGAACTCACAATTGTCCGTCAATGTTCCCAATGGGAGGGAGAAGCTGGGTGGGGAGTGGGGAGGCACCCTTGGGAGTTCTGTGATTATCGATCTCTGAAGAGCATCCAGGCAGGCGAGTGGCACTCCTCCAACTGCCTTCAGATGCAGGTAAGGGAACTGGTTCAGGATGGTGGTAGTGTGTGGGGGGTGGGGTGGGGGTGGGGGTGGGAACGACGACCAGGAAATGATGCTAACTTTTACTGCACACCTACTGTGTGCCCTGCACTGAGCTAGGCTTTACTGAACATGCCCGGTCACCACCTCCTGGGCACTAATGCCTAATGGGTGAAGTGATAAGTAGCATATTACTTGATCACTCTAGCTTAGCTGTTGGTGGGAGTCACAGGTCACAGACCGCTGAATGTAGAAACGAGAAGAAAAACCCACAGGGAGAGGCACAATACATACAGGAGGCCGGATGCCGGTGAGGAACCTGCCGGTGACAAAGCCACCAGCCCTGGGAGTGAATTCATATGGCTCGAAGCAGGGCAGTGACTTCCCAGACGCCATCAGCGGGGGCCTCCGGCCTTCCAATTCGATCTGGCCGAGTAGGCAGGAGATCTGTTGGGGAGAAGGGGCAGAAACTCAAGATCCACACTAGACAATAACACACTTTGTTCTAGAAGGGGCGGGGAGCACCTGCTCTTCCTGAGAAGCTGTGTGGGAACCTAATTCCTGAAGGCCAACCTCGCTTTCCAAATGCAACAGGCAAGCTGGCTTTAAGTAAGGAAGCACAATTTTCCTTTGGTGGAAAAGTCCTGGTTTTCACCTTTGGAGTCAGCTGTACCTGGGTGACATTTGTAAAAGAAGTCATGCCTGGGAAATCTTGCGAATTCAAACAGAGAAACTGAGGTCCGTGGAGAAAAGGTATTTATGGCAATCCTTAACTTCTACAGCAGAAAGAGAACTCAAGAAGCCTTTTAGCTACTTGTTTAGAGAACTGCCTTATTAATATTGTTGGTGGGGGGTGGGGGGGAGAGCAGCGTGCCTGGAAGTCACTTTAGTTGGGAGAGGGTGGTGGTACTGGAGGTTGGAGTGGGTCTCCTGATGCCCTTTCAAACCCATCGCAGGGTGGTCCTCAGAACTTGCTCAAACTCATCACGATAAAAAAGCAGCCAGAAGACTCCCCATGGCTGGGCTCTGTGCCAATGCTAGTACAGAGCATCCTGATGCGAGGAGAGCACGAGCCCGGATGAAGGGCTAAGAGAGCGCTCAGACAGTGCGTGACATCAGAGGTGGGACAGCAGATAGTGGGAGCTACACAGGATCTACAGCACGAACACACATCATCATCATTGTCATATATGTAACACCGCATGCAAATCTCTAATACCGCTATCGATATCCCAGCGAGACTGAGAACTGAAACCTGACAGGCCTGCCTCGTTTTCTGTAAAGTCAGCGCTCGAAAGTGTCCCCCCTTTGACTGGGGGGCGGGGGGGGGGGCGGCAGTCTCCCTACTTTTCTGCAGCTTGGTTTCCTGGAGAAAACGTGAGTTTTCCTTTTCTGACAGGTCTCCGCCTCAGACAGGTTTTACCGTATAACTACTAGTGTATTTTACAGTTCTGCCTACATCTACATCTTGTCCACAATGTGAACATGTTAACAGCACTGGCTCCTGCAGTGATTGGTAGATATGTTTTATTCCTCAGTACTTGCCACATCTGATAAGTCTTTCACACTTGGGAGACAGATAAATTGGAGAGCGGCCTCTTGGATCCCCGCCGCCCGGCAGCCCACCTCTGCTCACACCTGCATTGTGTTCACCGTGGATCCCTTGGCTCCAGACTGCACCATCAACTGCAGGTTGTTCTCAGGGAACTGCCTGTGTAGGCCAAATGGCATGCATGCCTGTGGACGGAAGGTACACCGGGTCAGTGACTTTATCATGTCCTCGGGGAACCCCAGGTTCAGAAGGCAAATGCAGGGTCCGGAGGTGAGACCCTGACTGTCCAAAGATGAGCTCCAAATCCCAGCCATGGTGAGGGGTCTCCTTCTGGACCAGTCCTTCCCCCGGAACCAGCGAGCCGTTCAATGACCAGGAGCCTGGGGCTTGCTCCCTGGCCAAAGGGAAGCAAAAGGGAGGAGGGAGAGAAGCAGCCCAGGGGCCAGTACAGTGAGTCGGTAACTCCAAAAAGGAGCTGCTGACCAATGAGGGCACTACTCTCGCAAATCTGCCCAGCAGATCAAGGCCTGGACTCCCGCACACCGTGTGATAGCCCCCAATGTCCAAGGCGGGTTTGCATTTACCAGCACGCAACCTGGGCACCAATAGGAAGCCCACTTCAGGGCCAGAGGAGACAGCAAAGCCCTCAGGTGGCCCCAGGGAAACACCAGGATTGGGGGTGGGGGTGGAGGGCGTTGAGAGGTCTGTCTGAGTTGGAGAAACTCAGTCCGTTAAGAAGAAAGAAGAACCCGGGGTCAGAAAAGGGGGCTGCCAAGTCCAGGGGTCTTCTGAAGACACACTGGTCACTCGCTAGCATTCCTGTTATCCTAGAACAGCAGATCTCAATCTGTGGGTCACAACCCCTTGTGGGTCCAAAGACCCTTTATTGCAGTAGCAAAACAACAGTGAAAAAGCAGCAATATGGTTGGGGGAGGTCACCACAATGTGAAGAACTGTATTAAAGGGTCACGGCATTGGGAATCTAAGGGAACCACTGTCCTAGAAGCTGAGCCTCCCAGAGAGAGCAGGTGTCGGGAAGGCGCCTCTGAACAAGCTCTCTCAAGGAATGAACTGTGCCGAGGCTGGTCTTCCTGGAGCCCCAAGGATGCAGACAGGCAGTCAAGGGACAGACTGACACTTGTGAAGAGTTGCCCCTGCCTCTTCCTCTCTTCCTAAGGCTGGGCCTCCCTCCGGGCCTAGGAGGCATAGGCTGGGAGCAGGCCGTTGGGCTGGGAGCCGCGGCTCCGGGACAGGAGGGCAGAGAGCCAGGCCGTGTCTTGGATTGTGCAGGATTCTCTCCCTCTAAACTCGCACAGGGGCTCACGTGAGGCCAAGCAGGTGGCTGTGGGAGGACTGCCACAGTACCCGCTCTGAGCCGAGAGCATCCTGGGTCCTCAGACCCTGGGCGGCTACCAACCCAGCCAGAGGCGCCAGGAAGAAGAGTCTGCAGCCGGCTTCTGCAGGGTCACAGTCCAGGAAGCCCAGTGGAACAGTTCTTCCTGGCAGTGCACAGGCTGTTTGTCGGTCACCTCAGCTGCCCCATGACGTCGTGCCACTCACAGCCCCGTTTCTGGGCGAGGAAACCGAGGCCCTGACCAGTTAAAACCGCTTGCCTGGGGCCATATATCAAGGAGGGGGCAGAGCAAGGATTTGAACCCGGGGACACTGGCCCACAGCCTTGTACTCTGCTGTTACAAAGAGCAGTGGTCCTACCCACCCCAGCAACAGCCTACATCAAAGTCTCTACCATCGAGCCGGTTAAGACTCGCAGTGACCCCATAGGGGAATGGCTGTCTCTCGTCAGTCTCTTTCACGCTGCCGCTCCAAATCAACCAGGAGCAGAGCGAAGGTACTCCCTCGGTACCTTCCCAGACCCGGAAAGGGTGTGGGCACAAAGGCCTGCACCCTTCACCTCAAAATGAAGGGTTCTGCCCATCCCACCTCCCCAGCTCCCACTGGTCGCCCGGGCGGCTGGCCAATGGCCATTCAGGTTGCTCCAAAGGGTCAGAAGCAAGAAGTAGCTGTGTTCTTTAAAACCTGACTTCCACAGAGTGGTAGTGAACCTGGGCACCGCTGGACAGACCTTGTTAATCTCGTTGCTGTAATGGTTCACTTCCTCCTTGAACTTCAGATCAACCATGTTAAAATCCCGCTGGTCCTTGCCCAGATGAGCATCCTGCCACTTCCCTCGGATGTCCTCACACGATGCAGCATCTGGCAGGTTTAACGCAGCCCGCACGGCCTAGAGGGAGAAAGGGAACAGGGTGGATTCCAATCACAGCCCCTCGGCAGCAGAGTGGGCCCAGCACACCCTGCCTCTCCTTAACGCCTACCGCCCACCGTCCTTACCCGGGACCCACAGTGGGTAGACTCTTCAATGATACTATGTCTCTTGACGTCAGCCTTGGGCTTAACCAAAATGTCTTCGACGTCTGTGAAGCGAATGAAACACAGCTGAGCTGGCCCGGGCCTGACACCTCACAGACAGCAAGTCCAGGGAGGCCAGGGCCACATCCGTACGTGGAAGCACCTGGACACCACTGCTGACATGGGCATTAGTCAGAGCGCCCCCACCTCGGATGCTTTGGCCAGGTGCCGACCATTCGGGCTCCCTTTTACGAATGATGAAACCAAGGCTTGAAAAGCTCGGGCTTCATGGCTACACAGAAGTGTGAGTGAGTCAGTGCGCACGCCTATGAGTCCATCCTGGGGCTCTGGCTCCCGGAAGTCACCACAGGAGGTTCCTCTGCGTCACCACGGGAGGATAGACACCTCCATCCCCGAAGTCTGACCTCTGGACCCAAAGGATTGGGGAACCCCTCAATTTAAGCAGTACATCTTTCTACTTCAACTTTCAATCCACCGTTTTCTACCTTGGTCTTCTAGCACTGTGGGGCTCTAAAGGTCCTGAACCAAGATCTGAGCAGGAAAAATGAATGGCTGCAGTGATTGGAAGCTGGGGCTGAAATGCCAGACATGCTCAAAGCAATGCATGTCCTGAACAAACATCCTTCGTGAGGAAGTCCGAGCCACCAACAAGGGCCTTCCGTGGGGTCAGCGACAGGCCACCGCACTCATCCCGATGGACCCTCTGAGGATCAACAGGCCAGAGTGAAGTGAACACATCTGGTTGGCCAGCCCCTCCCTGGGAATCAACCCTACCCAGCCTTGCCTTAGCCCCGCCTCCTGGCACCTGGAGTTCATACTCAGGTGGCCACCTCTCCTTGTACCATATGCTGAGCCCAGCTGCCAACCGGGCCTGTTTTAAGCCTCTTCTTGCAAGGACAGGAAGAGGGAGGTGCCTCTGTGTTTCGTCTGTAAAGCTCTGGGAACGTTTCCTAGCCACAAGAAAGGCTTGTGTGTATTCTTGATGGCCTTTCAAAACGATTTTATGCTTCATGAGTGTGACTATTGTAATCACCATACTCACACATCCCACTCTGAGAGCCCTGCTAGTCCAATTTTCAACTGGAGGCGGGAGATCTTGGATTCAGAGGCCTCTGTTAGCAGTCCAGGCCAGTGACAGGAATCAGGGTAAAGAAAGACTGGGTTCTGCCCCCAGACAGATGAATACTTTGTCCTCCTTGTCTCTGTGAAAGAACTGAAAACTTCAAGCCAAAGCTATGGACCCCACTAATAGTCAGTAATGATGGAAACTTGGAAACAACCTAACTGTCTAATGACCCAACCAAAAACTCACTGCCATCCAGTCGATTCAGACTCATGGCAACCCTGTAAGGACAGGGTAGACCTGACCCTGTGAGTTTTTGAGACTAACTCTTTACAAGAGTAGAAAGCCCCATCTTTCTCCTACAGAACAGCTGGTAGTTTTGAACTGCTGACCTTGCAGCTAGCAGCCCACACCACCAGGGCTCTTTTATCCTCATAAGGACCTGCAAAAGTACTCGCACTGTGGTAGTTACATAATTTCATGTCAATGTCATACATTATGGGGGTGGAGTCTAGCCTGTCAATCACGTCACAGCCTGATTGAAGCCTCCTTGTGGGCATGGCCTTCCCATGAGAATTCTGGGGTTTTCCTCTCTTCCTCCCAGGAGGCAGGACACACTTTCTCTCTGCTACACCCTCCTGTGGACAAGCCACTCGGAGCCACACTGATGGCAGCCAGAGCCCTGGAGATGCGTCCACTGCCATTGGACCCACAGAACTTTCCACCCACCCTTCTTCTGTGATCTTCCTGCATTTGGCATCATTGCATACGCTGTGTGAGTCTGAAGAGGAACTCATGGGCTAATACTGGACTGAAGGGCTAATATTGAACTTATGCGCTTGATCTGGACGGGGCTGTTTTATTGATGCATGATTACTTCCTGATATAACGTTCTCTCTTACATATAGGTGAGTGTCTCTGGATTTGTTTCTCTAGTCAACCTGGACTAATACACACACTCGCAAGTCCGAAATGAGCTCAGCCAGGGGCCAAGGCCGGTCCCCAAGCTCAACTCCACCGGCACACATCTATTTCCTTTGAAAAGCCCAAAACAAAACAAAAACAGTTTGCGCCCATTTCCGGGGGTGAACAAGCTACAGACCCTTCCTCTCTCTCGTCAGCCCACCAGGTCTGTCCCAGTGCAGTGCGGCCAAAGGCACTGGTGTCCCTGGTGCTCCGAGAAGGCACAGGGAGCTGGGAGAATAGGAGACTCTCTGAGGGAGGACGGGCCCAGGAGATGCCAGAAGGGTGTGTGCAGGTGAGAGGTAGAGGGTGTGGATGCTCAGAGGGATTCTGTCTTGGGAACAGAACCCTACAGATGTGGGGTCAAAAAGGAAGAGAATGGGAATGCACCAGAGTGGCAAGCCCTGAGTGGAGGCAGGCTCAGGCGGTCACTCCGATAGGTGGCTGGGACAGCCGGAGAGAACACTGACAGCTGGCCTGGCCAAAGGAGGGCGGGCAGGCCACTGCCCGAGGAAGGCCCGGGCCTCTGATGGGCACTCACCCAAGGTGAAGCCTCGGTAGAGCTGCAGGTAGGCAGTGAAGAGGCGGGCCAGGCAGGTGAGGACCTTGCCGCTGGTCTCGCCCCCGTAGATCTCGTAGCAGCAGTGCACCAAGCCATAGGCCGAGCTCCCGTAGTGTGCCTTGTCCAGAACCCCGCAGAGCAGCTCCCCGCCCCTGATGATCACCTGCAAAGGGAGGGACCCCCGAGGGGGGCTGGAGGGCTTGGATGTCTACCAAGGAGCAGGCCTCCCTCTTCCCCTGGGGCCTCAGGAACCTTGCTACGGGTGCCCCCTCCCTACCACCTCAAATCCTCGCTGGGCAAAAGATGAAAAGGGACCTGCTTTCTCAGCCTCACGGCTCATTCCCAAGCCCCTCCTCCAGGGGTTGGTAGCACCCAGTTTGGGAACCACTGGTCTAGGGTCTACACTCCATCCCCGCGTCCTTGGCCTAGGCCGTCCGCCCACCACACCCGAGGATTAGGAATAATGGAACCTTCCATCTGTACACCGCAATATGCACTGAGCGTGAACTCTAGAAAGAGAAAGGAAACAAGAGGCTCCAGGTCTAAATGGACTGCCCATTTGGCCTCTGGCGAGGAGCATGTTGTGAACGAATGCCTCGTCTCCCACCAGGAACAGCCAGGGTCCTGGGGGGGTCTTCCTGAGGGGCAACCTCGCTCCTGCCTCAGCACAGTGCTTGGGACTCACTGCCCCTGCAGGCCCGCCTGCCTGAGGCTTTGCTCCCATGGCCAGGAGCAGGGGGAGAGCCGGGAGCTCAAGCAGTTTGACCGTCTCGTTACTCGGGGGGCCGCGCTCTGAGCACGCCTGCCCGTTTGGCGTCGGTTTATCCAAAGGTGGCACGCTGAGACTGGGCAGCCATACCTGGGACTCGCACATAGAGTCGGGGTTGAATCCCGGAACCGGCCGAGGAGATTCCTTTACCCAGGCTTTCCCGCCAATCTTCGCCTTTCCCGCCAAATTCAGTGGGGTGTAGTCTTTGGGAATTATGTTTATCAGCAGTGTGGACACAACCTGAAAGGACAAGGGGTCAAGTTGAGGGCAGGAGGAAACGTGCCCGCTGGGGAGCCTCGTTTGGCCTCCTGCCTGTTTATCTTCACAAGCCGGGAAACTCCATGTCTGAAGGCCAGAAGGAAGAGAAGAACCTGCCATTCAAGGTGCGATTTCTGTCACTTAGCTAGGAAGTGACTCGGGGAGTGGGCAAGAAAACGGATCCTCATGAACTTCCCTGGGGCCTTTGTTCCTTTCAAACATTCTGCTCGAAATGAGAACCCCCCCCACCCCTCCGCCCGGAAGTTAGGCCAGAGGGAGGAAGGAAGGAAGGATGGGGAAAGGAAACTGCTGCCAGGTAGGGACCGTTTGCATTGCCAGGAAAGATGGCGGGTTCCTGCTGCGTGAGTGAGAGCCAGTATGGACCATGGTTCAGGGCTGAGCTGGACAGTCAGGGGCTCCTCAGAGGCGTCCCTCTCCTGCCTTCAGGCCCCGGCCCCCCCCAACCAACCACTGGAATTTACATCTCTTGAGCTGGGGACTGTCGGGCCCTGTCTTCTGGCTGACTATTGGTGACCTGCCTTGCTGTTTGCTGCCTGTGCCCGGATAGCCTGACTTGAAGGACTGCCAGTGTTTCACGACTGTCTCACGGGAGTGAGTTGCACTGAGTCATTTGTACTGCTTTATGATTTAATCAACCGTTTATTTCTTATGTTATCTATCTCGCTATCTGTATAAATATACATAAAATTATCAGCATTCTGGTTTCTTTCTCTAGAGAACCCTAACTTACTCCTTATTCAGAGTCAATAAAGAATTCGATGAGATAGAAAGGATAGTAACGCATGACCAAGCAAGGCTGATTAATTCTCAGGAATACAAGGTTGGTCTAACCACTAAAGCCCCGTCAAGTCCCAGGTCTGCAGCCTCACAAAATCACAGAGCTGGTTAGGACGGCAAAACAAAAGGAGCCTTAGGCCGAAACCGGAGGTCCGGCCAACGTGCAAGTGTCCACATTTTCCTGTCTTTCACGCTGATCTTAATCATCCTGTCCTTTTGTTACTTTGAAAGGAAGTAAAATGTGGTGTCTTCATTGAGCAATTCTTGGGTTTGCGCCTGGCCCTTGGGTAGGATTTCTCAGCCTTGGCATTCTTCTGCTAAACGGAAATCATAATAATGGTCCCTACACTGCAGATCGGCTATGAGGATTCCCTAAGGCATCAGCTCTAAGCCACTCAGCCAACTGTTTGGGTGCTGCCAACAAAGGTCACTCCCACGACCACCAGCATCACTGCCCACCACCGCCACGAGCATGACGACCAGGACATCACGTCCAAGTTCGAGGCAGAAGAGAGAAAGAATGTGCCCTCCTCCACTGAGTGGGCACTCCCTTGAAACCCTGAGTTCTGACCCAGAAACCCCAAAGAAAGGCAACGTCAGGCTGCTGCCTGCTAAGGCCCTCCTCTGGCTCTGGCCTGGGCTCTCGTGGGAATGAACCCTTGATTGGCTTGCTTCCTGCTTCCCCTCCCACCCCGATGGTTTCCTTCCAGTTACCTGCTTTCCTGTCCACAGTGGACGGGGCTTCAGGATGGCAGGGGGGAAGGTCTTCACCCGCCCCACTTTGTCTGTGAGTCCTCGGTACACCAGCTCCATGTACTGCTCCCGGGCGAAGAAACAGCCCCGAGTGGTCATGCTCGCACCTGAGACCATGTGATCCTGGATCAAGCCTGCCAACGGCTGGCCATCCTGCAGACCAAAACAGACAAAAGAACAACAAAGGTGAAGTGGAAGTCAAGTCCAAGTCATCTCTTTGGAGCCTGCCTTCCAAGCAGAGCCCTTCGGTCCTATGTCCAGATTGTCCTGGCCCACTGCCTGCCTTCAACAAGACCTAGCCGGAGCCTCTCGTCTTGAGAGCCAGCCGTCCCCCGCAGCACAGGACCAGGGGCTTCTCCACCAGCGTTCATGTTTGTCATTTGCTCTCTGTCCCTCTGTGTTCACACAGCTTCAAATGTATCCAGGCCCGGTTCTGCTTAATCCCATCTGGTTCTAGTTACTCCAGCATATTTTTGGCATTTACGCATCACTGTAGCCTGGATACTGTTAGTCCTTACTTGTTTTTATACTTTGGTTTTATGCTTTAGTATTTTTCACACATTTCTGGCCCGGTCCTCCCGTAAATCAGTCATCCATTCAACAAATATTTGTGGAGAGCCTACTGTATGCCTAGGCCCTGGGCTAGCCTCTCAGCCTATTGCAGTGCACCAAGCAGACCAAGGGCTTTTGTGACGGGGAAAAGCTGGACAGCACCCAGGGGTTTGGGTAAATGCGGTATCGCAGTGTTTTAAATACATGGAGGGAAACAGGAGGCCAAGCTTGGGGGGAGGTGAGGTGGGGGTGGGGGGCAGCCAGGACGGCCTCTGAGGAACAAGGTGTCAGCAGCCAGGGAGGGAGGAGTTCCGGCACATGGTCCTAGGAGAACCTGCATGTGGATGACAGAAGGAAAGAATGCCTGCTCTGAGGCCCTCTCCACCATGCAGTCCCGGGTCCAGGAGGGGCCTTTGGAAAGGCTGCTGTCTCCCACAGGCGGAAACGAGGGCCTGCACAAAGGCCCGGCATCGGCGGGCTCACTCTTTGCAGTGGCCACGCTGGTCCCAGCCAGTCTGATCGCGGTCTCTTGAACCTTATCTGTTGGGTCTGTGCTCATGGCAACCTAAAGCACACTGAAGTAAAAATAGCAAGTGCTCACGGACAGTCTTCAAAAAGCCGCTTTTGTGAACTTCTCAACATTTACAGGAACTTGAGAGGGCTCTATGCCTTGGAGCTGAAAGCCTGCTACCGTTCGATTATTTGTTAAACACTCTCCAACATGATGGCCTCGCTTCCTGAAACTAAAGGAACTCACAAGTGCAGCCAAGGAGAAGTGCCAGGAATCAACCACATCGACTAATTCAAAGGCTGAAAAGGATGCTGGTCCCACGGTCTAAGCACTATGGCGGCGGGTCAACGTAAACGCAGGGACAATGACTTCTGATGGGCTAAAAAGGTGCCAGAGAGGCCAGGCACGATGGTACACATGTACGGCCTTTGTGCCGACGGCTCTGAGCCGTGACATAAATAAAAGATCACCCTCTGCACCTTGCTCCACACACAGGGTCTTATTTTGCTTGGAGGGAAAAACCCCAAAGCAGTATTATGCATTTGACTCATCCCAGAGCCGTTAGTGGCTGATAATTTTCCGTTTGTTTTCTTCCTTTAAAGAACATAATTACAAGTGATGTGATGTTATTCTGTGCCTTCTCTGTTCTCCATCCAGATTTTTCCATGACTAGAAAAGTATTTTAATAGCTAAACTGCTTTCAGTGCAATAATCATAAATTCTAGGTAGAAGTGCTGATTAAGGAGATTACTAAGGGCCTACTTATGGAAGTCTGGGTTTCCTGTATTCTGTTTAGGATGAAAAACACGTCTCTCAATCAAAAGCCCAGAAAATGGTCCCGCACCCCCGTCCACTGAGTATCACAACAAAATGACATCACAAATGAGTGTCTTTGGGTGGGGTCCTTAGTGAGACTAGTCCTCTGAGACTAGAATCCTCTAGCTAAGTAGAAGCGGGGAACTCCGTCTCAAGCTTGGTTAACGAACATCTCCACCCTTAACAAAAACAACAGATGCAGGAAATTAATCCTTAATATAAAACATAAATGAAAAATGCCACTGTTTTCTCGTAAAAGAAAACAAAATTTCATTTGCCTAATGCTTTAATTAAGAGAACACAAGAAACTCTCCTGAAAGTATTAAAATCAGCTCCCCCCCAAAAAAGGACTTTATTCTAGCACTATGGTTAACCGGTGGAGGCGTGGGGGGAACCACCCTGGACATTGAGAAGAAATACAAAGGGGAATGGAACAGAAATAAACACGCAGTGAAACCAAAGGCACATTAAATGACAGATCTTAGAATGGCCTTCCCAGCTTGAACAGACCAGCCTTGTGCCCTCAGGACCGTCACCGCACTGCATAACCACCACACGGAGAGGCTGATGATCCCTCCCCACTAAGCGCTGCGTGGCTGACAACGAGGAACCGACTGAAAGTGGCGCGAGTGACCTATTAGGCCAGCACCCAGAAGTTGTTACCGCCCCCCCACCCCCCATTTGAACATTTTCCAACTTTAATAACCAGAACTTTCAAGATACAAAATATATACATTCACATGTAAACCAAGAACCTGACGTTTTTACATTTTAGGGAATTGTTTACTGATGTAAGCATAGTGACCTGTGTTCGACTACGCTTTCCCTAAGTCAGTCCAACTTACAACTCTTAGGCCCTTGAGCACAGGCAGGGGGCGCACGGCTGAGAAATAGAGAAAGGAAAGAGGGTGCAGGGCCTGGAAGGGATACTCCATTCCCACGATACTCACCTTGGCTTTGGGGGCTGGACATCAGTGTTTCTCTCTGGACTGACCGCTGAGGAAGCAGCAAGGCAGGGGCCTGTTTCCCTGCTGCTAAACAACTACAGGGTTGCAGACGCTACCTGAGAGAAGTCCACATCCCCGTGTTCCACATGGCCCGCCCCGGGTCAACCTTAGGCCCCGTGCGACCAGGGTCCAGATCGGACATGAAACGCCCTGGGCGGGTCCAGACCTACCTTGGGAACCAGGTACTGCTGATCGGTGCAAGCCAGGACGCAAGCCTCCGCCCGGCCCAGCTCGCTCTGCGGGAAGTGGGCGTTCATCTCGTCTCCGTCAAAGTCGGCGTTGTAGGCCTTGCAGTTGGCATAGTGAAGCCGTAAGACTTTCTCTTCAGGCAGGATCCGGGCGTGGTGGGCCTGGATGGAGGGCCTGTGCAGGGTGGGCTGCCGGTTCAGGAGGAGAATGTCCCCGTTCTTCACGTGCCGGCACACCTGCGACAGGAGAGTGGAGGACAGGCTGGGGGAGCAGCATGCATGTGGCCAGCGTCGCCACCGCGCCTGGAGGCTCACCTCAGCTTGCCTGAGGCGGCTCTTGTCTGCCTCACGCGCTGTTAAACTAAATAAAGGGGGCTGTTTCCACCTGAGACAAAACCCTCGTCATTCCCGAATCCTGGGGAAAAGCGCCTGGGCTCTTCTGAAACTCAAAACTCCAGATCCACTGCCCTTGAGCTGCCCCAGCTCCTGCTCTGGGCTCAGAGGTCTGAGCAACAGACAACAGGCAGCAAGTTCTGGTCCTGGGATCTGTCCTGGCCAGAGACGCACAGCCTGTCGGGGTCCTAGAGGCCTCAGAGCAGTGGTTCTCAACCTGTGGGCTGAGACCCCTTTCACAGGGGTCACCCGATTCATACCAGTAGCAAAATGACAGTGATGAAGTAGCAACAGTATTTTATGGTTCCACAATATGAGGAACTGTATTACAGGGTCTCGGTATTAGGAAGGTTGAGAACCACTGCCTTGAAGAGAATTTGGAGAAATAAACACTTCTTCTGAAGACTATATACCTGCAACCTCTATGACACACACACCTGGAAACCATGAAAAGCAAAGAGTTGGCCAAACTCCCGAATTCCTCAAAACTCCCACATGGTCACCTATGGGTGATTCTAAAGACGAACACCAGGTTTTGTGCACAACAAACCCAATCTCATACACCGGAGCCAGGATTCGAACACAGGGCTCTTGACTCCCCATTTCTCTGCCCTCGGCAAGCATTTCGCTGCATTTGAAAAAGTAATCAGAAGTGTAAAACTGCCTGGGAAAGCAATCTGACAGTAGCTAGTAAAACATTTCAGACACGGTTCCCTTTGGTACTTCTGAAGAAAAGAGCATCACCGCAGAGTAATATGGTCATGTTTACACATCAGTGGCAGAAAGCCGAAATAACTCGACTGCCCAAAAGAAGGGGTATGGTTGCCTAAACCACAATCTCTACCCTACTATAAAATATGACACAAGGCTGCAAAACAGTGCAGCTAGCCAATGGATGACGGTGAAAACAAATCTCTCGGTGCCCCAGAAGGAGGTACACTGAGGGCAATAAAAAGAGCAAACCTAGCTCTGTATGTGTGCTTGTATACCAGGGATAGGCTCACCGGGGTCCTCCCTCAGCTGGTAGGACCAGGGCAAGCCAAAAAGGATTGCTACAGGGTTCCCATTCAGCCGTGCACAGGCTCATTCCAAACAGAGCGTGCGGAGTCTCAGTGACAAGTGGGTGGATGGCTGCAGACACGTTCTCTCAGTAACCCACTTGTCTTAGGCTCACTAGGGTGCCTTGAAACAACAACGACGTACTCTGTATGCCCTGGGGAAAAACAGGATTGAGGTCAAGGCCAAATTCGGAGTCAAGTGGATGCCTTCCCAAATCATCACAGCTTCGTGACAGATGTATAGGGCACTGCCGACTCGCATAAAACAGTCCTGTGGGCGGGCCAGGTGTTTGGGGGAAGGTTGGAAAGCCCTTACAGGTGAGCCCAAGAGGGGAGACCGTTGGCCTCCACACTGTGGCTGGACTCTAGGAAGTGCTGACAGAGCAGAGAACGGCCATTTTGGGAAGGAGATGGACCTCACAGGACTGGGCATTTTTATCTTGCAGCAAGCCTCTTGGCTTCAGGAGCTTTTACTCGATGGTGCTGTCAAGATCAGCCAGCCCAGGAGCTGGCTTTTCCACCAGTTCTGTAAGCGAGGTGGAAGTTAAGGAGCAGATCTCAGGGAAGGAATGCTAACCCGGGACTTACCAATAGGACAGAGAAAGCACGGTCTAACAGAAACGTGTGACTTTTGACGGGCTCAGCTGGGCCAGGGAAGCTCAAGGCAGAGAGGTTAGCTCAGAATATTACAGCAGCAGCTTCGTTGGGTTCAAAGGGATAATTCTGACAGAATTTCTGGGGGAACACAGGGTCACCGAGGGGGACTTATCAGGAAAAAGGTTTTTTTTCCTTTCTTTCAATCATTTTATTAGGGGTTCACACAACTCTTATCACAATCCATACATATATCAATTGTGTAAAGCACATTTGTCTATTCATTGCCCTCATCAGTCTCAAAACAGGAGGAAGTTTTAAAGAAAACGGAAAATCGCATAGGCGAGAAAAAGGCCAGGAAATTTTGCAAGGAATTTTTTCCCATCACGATAAGGCACCTACACTCACTCTTCAAGAACAGTGACGGCTGTCCTAGGAGAGTGTCCCTGGGCAACCTGACCCCACCCACCCTAGTCCTGCCCCTTCACACTGGAGTTTCTGAAACTCAAAGATCCCCAGGGAATGATGAGGGTGGACATTGGAGACAGGGCATGGTGTCCCAACAGGCTAGACTGGAAAACACAAGCTTTTCTTTCTTGGTATATTTTAATTTGTTCTTTGTCAGTGGCTTGATGTTGTTGCTGTTTTGTTGTACATT
>NW_022111368.1:42270670-42375852 GCF_000313985.2 Echinops telfairi
AACCGAAAAGTGGGTGAAGGGAGACGTCGGACAGGGCAAGATATGACAAAATACCAATTTATAAACTATCAAGGGCTCATGAGGGAGTGGGGAGCGGGGAGGGAGGGGAAAAATGAGGACCTAATGCCGGGGCCTTAAGTGGAGAGAAAATGGTTTGAGAATGATGTACAAATGCGCTTTACACAATTGATGTGTGTATGGTTTGCGATAACAGTTGTATGAGCCCCTAATAAAATGTTTAAAATTTAAAATAAATAAATAAAAGAGTTGTACAAGACCCCAATAAAAAAAATTTTTTTTAAAGAACATTTCTAAGGAACACGATTTGAGGCCCGAAAGGATGCTAAATCTGCAGTCTTTTAACCGTGTAAATGGAAGAGCTTGGGATTGATGATTCAGGGAAGGGTTACGGCGACTTACAGTGACAGAGGAGAAACCGCCCCTGTGGGTTTCCCAGGCTGGCACTCATTAGGGAAATAGAGAGTCCTGCCTTTCTCCCTAACAGTGGCTGCCAGTTTCCAGCTGCTGACCATGTAGTCAGCCGCCCAGCCCGTAGCCACTGCAGCGCCAGGGCCCTCAGGCGAGGGTCAGAGAGTGGGCAGAGACAACAGGTGTACATTTTGATCGTCCTGTTTCTAGTTTACAGTAGCCTTTTGACGCCCCGCCTGGGTCCCTCAGGAACACGAGAAGGGCCCCTGAGGGCAGGTGAGCATCACCTTCATATCGAAACACAGGTAAGACCTCACTACTGTCAAGTCCGCCCCCTCACAGCGACCCCTTAGCAGTGGTGCTCAACCTTTCTCAGGCCGCAGCCCTCTCACACAGTTCCTCATGTGGGGGTGAACCCCAACCATAACATTATTTTTGTTGGTACTTCATCACTGTCATTTTGCTACTGCTATGAATCAGGCGACCCCTGTGAAAGGGTCGTTCGACCCCCAGGTTGAGAACGGCTGCCTTATCGGGTTTCCAAGGCTGTGAATCTTTCTGGGAGCAGATATATCTTAGTACTATTCATTGCAGAATGTACAGGTATTACTTTTGAAAAATCATTTACATGGCATACGTGATATGCTCATTTGGGCGGGGGGGGGGGACCGACTAACTGAAGGAAAATAAAAATAACGAGCAATTTCAGCTCTCAAAAATCCCACTATCCACAGCGCCCTTCTTCCAGAAGCTGACTGTAGCAGAAGGCTTGTTGCCTTGTGGTAGATACTGGGATGCCTACATAAGGGACAGAGGTGGTATTTTAAATACACAGACAGGGGAGTAAGCGCCACCCCAGTCACTCAGAGGGTTGGTAGCAGAGGAATTATGGAGATTAGGTGATAGCCCAGTCTACCCCCATTTCCCCTAAATCCCACTGGGGTGGGAAAAACACAGGCCTCTCTAAGCCCGCTTCTTCCCTGCTGCCCAGAATAGCCAAGCTGCATCTGCCTCTCGGAGAGGAATAGCGGCCTTCCCCTCCCTGTTCCCAAGCCCCACTTCCACGCCGACCTCGCAGGGTTCCCAGGAGCATTTGCCCAGGGCGCTGGCCTCTGCACGTCATGCAGTGAAAGGTGACATTTAAGGTCGTATTTCTTTAGCCTCTCAAGGGAGGAAGGGCCCAGACCCAAACCCGCTCTGCCTGGCAAACGTGAGGCATTCTCAGCTTGGCGTAAGCAAACTCCCACTGCTGGGGGGTCACGCAAGCCAGGCTGGTGGGCGCCTGCCAACCCAAACAGAAGCCCGCAGCCCCTTCCTCTCTCTAGTCAGTTTAAACAAACACTGCTGGGAAAAGCAGATGCCCCAGGGCTGCGGTCAGAGCGGACGGTGGTGGCGGCAGAGCCAGAGGCCGGCTGTGGCAGACTGCTAAGCAGGCGGGGACATGGTGTTGGCCGCTGCCTTCATACCCTGGACCTAGGAGGAGAGGCGGGAGTGGCCATCCCTTTCCCTCATCAACTAATCTTGGAGGATCCTGACCTGCCCCTCAACCCTCTCCTCTTTCCTCTCTCAAGTCACCTGACCTCCAGACTTCCCTGGTCTATGTGGGACGCGTTCACCACAACCTTTAGAACTGTCCAGAGTGAAAGCACACGTCCACTTCTTTACTTGTAAACATAAAACATCTGCTAACTGCTAGGCCGATGCTGGCAGGTGGATGGCTGTGCCCCTGGACGCTCTGCCCCTGGCATCGCAAAGACCGGCTTCAGTGGAGCTCCCAGAGCAGGGCAGGCTCGGCAGAAAGGCCTGGCCATCTCCTTCCCAAAATGTGCCGGTTAAAAACCTATGGATCTTTTGAGACTTGTTTGGAGGGTCCAGCAGGGGAGCACAGCTACTCGTATACCCTTGACCGAAGGACAGTCGTCCTTCTATCTGGGAAGGTTGTCCTCTTCAACCGAGCACGCAGCTTTCGGGAAGGATGCACATGGAGTGGCGAGGGAGGAAGGGGTCACCCGCCTAGCCAGCCAGATCAGCAGAATCAACCCTGGCGATCAATGGGGTGACAGATGTCGCAGCCAGATCGCCCTCACGTGCAAACCAAGAGGAAATACTGAAACACAAATGCAGGCTGAGCATGATAGTGGGACAAGAGAAAAGTCAAAGGAAATAGAGGAAAGAACTAGGAGGCAAAGGGCATTTATAGAGGTCTAAATAAAGGCATGTACATATGTAAATATATTTATATATGAGGATAGGGAAATAGATCTATGTACATGTATTTATAGGTTTAGTATTAAAGTAGCAGATGGACACTGGGCCTCTACTCAAGTCCTCCCTCAATGCAAGAACACTTGGTTCTATTAAACTGACATTCCATTATGCTCACCTTCCTGACACTATCGCTGAAGACAAAGTGGGTGCATAAGCAAATGTAGTGAAGAAAGTTGATGGAGCCTGGCTGTCAAAAGACTAGTCTCTAGGGTCTTAAAGGCTTGAAGGTAAACAAGCAGCCATCTAGCTGAGAAGCAACAAAGCCCACATTGAAGAAGCACACCAGCCTGTGTGATCACGAGGTGTCGAAGGGATCAAGTATCAGGCATAAAAGAACAAAAAATCAAATCACTGTGAATGAGGGGGAGTGCAGATTGGGGACCCAAGACCCATCTGTAGGCAACTGGACATCCCCTTACAGAAGGGTCTAAGGGAGGAGACGAGCGAGTCAGGGTGCAGTGTAGCAATGATGAAACAGACAACTTTCCTGTAGTTCCTAAATGCTTCCTCCCCCGACTATCATGATCCCAATTCTACCTAACAAATATGGCTAGACCGGAGGATATACACTGGTACAGATAGGAACTGGAAATACAGGGAATCCAGGACAGATAATCCCTTCAGGACCAGTGGTGATACTGGGAGGATGGAGGGATGGTGGGGTGGAAAGGGGGAACCGATTACAAGGATCTACATATAACCTCCTCCCTGGGGAACAGACAACAGAAAAGTGGGTAAAGAGAGACAGACAGTGTAAGATATGACAAAATAATAATACTTTATCAAGGGTTCATAAAGGAGGGGGGGGTGAGAAGGGAGGGGAACAATGTGGAGCCGATACCAAGGGCTCAAGTAGAAAGCAAATGTTTTGAGAATGATGATGGCAACAAATGTACAAATGTGCTTGACACAGTAGATGTCTGTATGGATTGTGGTAAGTGTTGTACGAGCCCCAATAAGATGATTTAAAACACAGAACCAAACCTGTGGGTCTGGCTGTAAGGGTGGTGCAGGGACAGCATCTGTTCTGCAGAACGAGGGATCGCCAGGCGCTGAGGTAACATGAACACGACAGTCGTGTGCAGCTTTACTAAGAGCCGCGCGGTGCATGCGTGCACAGCATTACTGAGATCCTGGATAAGGAAGACAGCCAGGCCTGGTTTTGTCCTCGGGTCCAGTCTTCCCTCATGCCCCGGAGGCTCCTGCACCTCAACTCCAGGCTCACTACTCTCCCAGGGCCCAAGTGAAATCGATTCACACCTCACGGGTTTCACAAAGGCTGCTGACAAAAGCCGAGTAGCTGCTGGGGGCAGCGGAATGAGTGGATGGAGAGCACGCTGGCCTGGTCACAGGACGCAGGAACTCAGGGACATACAGTGGCCACACAACACGGTGAAAAGTTACAACAGCAGGGTGGGGATGGGTACTGAGTGAGCAGGGAAGACTTGGTGCGGGGAGACCCATGGGGACACCAACACAGGCTTGGGAAGCGGCTCCCTGGAGCAGGAGCTAGCCACCTTAGAACGCAGTCACGCCTCGTCCCTGAGGTCTGCTCGGGCAGTGCTAGAGCAGCGTTGAGTAGCTGCCACAGAGGCTGTCATTCTGCAAAGCCTACACTATTGATCTTGATGGAGTAGTGGTTATGTGTTGGGCTGCTAACCACAGGGTCAGCAGTTTGAAACCACCAGCTGCTCCTTGGGAGAAAGGTGAGGCTTTCTACTCCCATAGAGTGATAGCTTTGGAAACTCACAGGGGCGGTTCTGCTCTGTCCTACAGGGTCACTAGGAGTCAGAATCTGCTCAGTGGCATTGAGTTTGAGTTTGGTCCTTGATGACATTTCCCAATCGTCCCCCTAGAGCAGGGGTTCCCAGCCCCCTTTCAGAACAAAGATAAGTCCGTTCCCACCCCCTGGCAATGAAAGCATTTGTACAACAGCCCATAATCCAGCGCTCACCGGGGCGGTGGCGCCCATTCTGGGAAGCAGGGCTAGAGGAATGGCCGCGAGGAAGCACAGCACTAGCCAGGCGATCACCGGAGCAAAGACGTCCAGTGAGCGACGCACGCCGGTGCAAAGGCCTGGTGGGTATTGGCTGGGCAGAGCAGGCGATGGCTGGGTGGAGGTGAGGTGGGCGGCACAGTACAAAGACTCGTGAGACCCCAACCTCACCACTCCCCAAGACTCCCGCATTTCCTTCCCGGGGAACGTGCTAGCACCCAGCGGGGAGGCCCCGTGAAGGAAGTCCCTTTCTATGCTTGCCTCATCCTCACACCCCCATGTCCGGAACCCCCAGATCCTTCGGGGTTTTCCTTTCACTCCCTTCCACAGCACAGACGTCTCTGAGAACCAGTTCTTTCCACTCTGCTCCAGCTGCTCCCCTGGGTTCCAGGTGAATGGCTTTTGTCTGGACAGGCCTGCCGTGTCCTCCGTACAGCCCCGGGGGAGGCAACCTGCACACAGGTCCAGGGATGAGCACAGTCCTGTGCCTCTCTGCCCCTCACTTCCCAAGGCTGGGCTGCTTTCCCCCTGCTTTCCCCACATTCCTGTCTCCCCCGTGCCCACCACTTTCCCTCTACAGCTCTTCATTGACTTCTGCTTCTGTGCACAAAGGTTTGGACACACACACACACACACACACACACACACACACACACACACACAAAGTGTCATGTCTGACCTCTACGGCGGCTCCTTAACCTGAGCCCCACATCCCTCCTGCTTCGGGAGACGGTCTCCGTGTCCTGCCATCACGCCAGGTTCTCCAGGGTTCAGGTCCATCTCCCGCCCAGGTACTCCCTTAGGAAGGCCCTGCCGATCCCCCTGGTTGCCACTGTAGCCGCCAAGGGAGGGCGACGAGCCTGGAACCTTGTGAACCTGACATGGTGGCTTCTGTCTGCAGATGCCCCCTACCTCCACGTGACCGCTCTCCCCCAAGAGGGCCCCGAGGACGGGCGAAAGCATTGCCACGCTAGACAGAGACTGATGGGGCAACCTGTCCTGCCCGCAGCACTCTCCCCCCTCCTCCAACCTGATGGCACCGTGACACCCACACTCGGCGCCCGCCTGTCTCTGCCAGAGGGCCTGCCGGCACAGGGGTGACTCGGTGGGCTCCACACCGCACAGCCAAGCCAGCAGTTGGAGATTCACGAGCTGCTCCTCGGGAAAAAGGTGGGGCTTTCCATCCCGCAGAGAGCTCCAGTCTCAGAAACCCACAGGGGCAGTTCGACCCTGTCCTGTATCACTGGCAGGGCATCTGTCTAGTTTTTGGCTGTTTTTACTCAAAGGAATACATGTAAAGGACAGAGACGGGGGTTTCTGCATCAGGAATGGGTACCCTGGTGGTCAGTGTCACCCCTGACTCCCCAGTCACGCATCCCCGGGAGCAGCTTCTCCCTCTCACTGCCCCGTCACTCCACACAGCAGCGCTCACGAGCAGCAGACCTTTAATCGGGTTCCTCCTTCATGGGCTCCGGGGTCAGATCTGACAGAGCTCTAACAGTCACACGGCCCCCCTGACTCTGGGCAGCACCCTACAACCTCTCAGTGGGATCCGCTCTGCTCGGCAGCCCCCACCCCCGAGGCCTGGCTGGCTTTAGCAGCAGCACGCTCATGCCGCGACGGACTTGTTGGCTGAGCCCAGGCAGAGAACCAGGAGCCCTCACACAGCCCCGGCACCAGAACCACCCGGAGCTGGCGGCAGCTTGAGACCCGACACCCAGCACTGGCTCCCTTGGTGGGGGGCTGCTCTCCTCAAACAGCACACACAGAAACCCCTGCGGAGCTGAAGACACAGGCCACCGGGCCACTCCCACAGGGGACCCCCGACCCCACTCCGGGCATCCCTTCACCTGCCGTGATTCTAGAGCTCCAAGTGTGCGCCCAGCACCCTGCTGCATGGCCTGGATGGGCCCAGAAGTGCCCGGAGCTCAGGGTCCAGCAGGGGCAGCTGCAGAACACCCACGGGTGGGCAAGTCCCTCCTTCCTTGGGCTAGACCGCCAGCTCACTTCCCTCCCGCGCCAGCATGGCTGGGGCAACAGCCAGTGGCCGGCAGACATGAGGGAGCCCGGAGGGGCTGCCCGAGCCCATGACCAGACTGCCCTCCACTCACAATTTTCGTCCCCTGGGGCTTCGGCGCCCCCGTGGCAGGTGTCAGGAGCTGCTTGGCCACGGCTTCTCGCTGGCTGAGGTCGGAGGCACTCAGGGCAGTGCGGCTGCCGTCCTCGTTGACCACCATGGAGGCCCCTGGGTGCACGTTGGGGCCATTGATGACCGCCTGCCTCAGTTCCTGCACGTTCCATGGGGTCACTGGCTGTGGGTAGGTCAGTTTTGTGGCAAACACCTGGAAACAAGGAAGGAGTGTGACAATTTGAGTGGGCAGAGTCAGGGCTGTGGACCCCAAGTCTGACCTGGCAGGCTGCGTGATGCTGCCCTAAGACACTGAGCAGCGGATGGAGCCCACAAGGCCCTCCAGTGAGGCCATCAGCCCCCTGCCACCTAGCATCTTCCCCGGCGCACAGAGCCATCTGCCCAGACCCACTCCCTCCACGGAAAAGAAGTTGAGTCTCCTCTCCTAGCAGAACCAGTCCATGGAGAGTCAGTAAAGTGTTGTCGTTTACACATCAGCTTTTTTTTTTCTTAAACCCCCTTCTAAAATGTCATTATTGTCTCATTGGCTGGCAAACTCAATATCTCAACACGGGAAACACAACACCGGCCACCAGCCTGCGCTCAGACACTCCCACACTCCTCGCCCCAGCAGACATCACTAATCTGTAGTGGCATTTTCCCCAAAGCCCAGACATGGCGTCAGAGTATCTCAGCCATTCCATTCCGGCAGCTGCCACAATTGGAGTGGTAACTCAGGGTGTGACTGATTTGCTCTCCCGAAGCATCGGAGGGAAATTCGCTCCATCGAGCTGCAGACCCGGGCCCACTGGTTACACGAGTCCTGGACTGCTGAGTATCGTAAAGTGCCCCGAGGCCGAGAAGCCCTTCACAGTTCTGTTGGCGTCTCTGCTCAGCAGGCACTTTAGGAGACTCCTCCCCTGGACACACTAGCCCTGGGAAGGCCCCCAGGGGTCCCTTAGCTGGACCTACTTTCCACTGAGCCTCGTCATCTTCAGCAAGCACTGCTGGTGCGCGCTTCCGTGGTCCCCCTGCAGTAGAAGCCTCTCAGGGGGGATCCCGTCTCCCTGATTCATGGCTGGGCCTCTCACTTCCTGGGCCTCTTTTGCTTCTGGAACATCTACCCTCGGGGTTTATACGTGCAGGACATGCTAAGAGGGACCGAGGAGCAGTTTTCTAAACCCTGCTCTGGTGTTCCCAGGCAGCCATGGCCCTGGGAGCTGGGGCAGGTGTGTCATCAGAGCCCTTCATCGGGGTGATCAGCCATCGGTATGATGAGCCCCGGTTCAAGGAAGAGGTGCCCCGCACCCCCTGAAAGTGAAACGAGGCAGCGACACCAAATGCCTTTCCCTGAGAGGGGGCCACACCAGGCAAGTCAACAAGGGCAGCAGCTCCGACTCACCACTTCACCGGCCATGTGACCCAACTTTCTCATGCAATGACTCACGGCACCCAGGAGGCAGATGCACGGTCTAACTAAGGCCTCTGACCAACGCTTGTCCATGAGCACGCCAGGAGGGACGGGCAGCTGGCTCATTGTGGCCCTCCTCCAGGAAGACACCGCCAGAGGGAATTAAAACAGCTGTCCGTTACTGACCCTGGAGCCCATGAAAGGGCTGCTGCAAATGAGCGCCGAGACTCGGAGTGGCGGGGAGGAGAGAAAGAAGCTGGCCCTGAGGGCAGCACAAGTGGGTGAAGGGGGTGGGGTGACAGGTGCTGGCCTCCCCTGGAGGGGCTCACCCCTTCGTCTCCGACAGCCTGTGTCCCCTTTCCCTGCTCCTTTCATAAAGTCCCTTTGACTACAAAGGTGCACAGACCAAGCAGAGACAGGCAGGAGGAAGACCTGCAGGCAGGGGTCTAGAACACCCTCCACTCAGCTCCCCTAGGCCAGGAGATGTGGGTCTTCTTCCGTGACTGTCTGCCTGGCAAGTAAGCAAGGCCCCCACACGGCTAGAACCCCATCCATGTGGCTGGCTTAGGAGGAGCAGGTAGTG
Organism: Echinops telfairi; assembly: GCF_000313985.2. NCBI lineage: Eukaryota > Metazoa > Chordata > Mammalia > Afrosoricida > Tenrecidae > Echinops > Echinops telfairi. The sequence continues at coordinate 42,279,486 of NW_022111368.1, forward strand.
TCAGCCCCCAATCTTCCGCCCTGCCCCCTGGGCACGCCCCTTCACGCACCATGGGAATCCCAATCTCGTTGGTGCTGATGTACATGTCCGGGCAGATGACCGAGCGGGCTGCGTAGTCCACGCGCTTCCCCATCATGTGCTTCCGGAAGAGGCCGTCCTTCTTCTCCAAGATCTTTTGGGGACGGAGGGATCCACATGAAACAAACGGAAACAATAAAAGGGACCCAGGTGATTACCCCTTTCTCCTTTGACGCCCTTCAGCCAGACTGGAAAGCAACCTGACGCTCACCTGTCGGATGCCAGGGTACTTCTCCATCATTAACTTGTCCATCTCGCTATCAAACACAATGTTGACGTGGCTCTGAAGGCGGATCCAGATGTTGTACAGCTTGTCTGTGAGCGTCTGGCCCGGAAGTGTGCTTAGAAAGGAGCGGTCCACAGGCGCCGAGGAGTCTTTGTCCTGGGAAGGGACAGAGAGGAGATGTCATCTCGCTCAGGCAGCTCGGACAATGGGAGAGCTCCGGAGCTCTCCACAGCGCAAAGAAAACCATCTCCTAGTGAGGTGTCAACAAATCACGTGCTCCCACACGCAGTCGCCAGCCTGGCCCGTTCTGGCAGTAAAAGGAACTCACGTAGATAAGCAGGCTCCTTTGTGAAGGCTCCTGCCGAAGCCCCCTACCTGGCTGTTCCCTAGGCAGCCCTAGAAGCCCTCCCACAGCCAGCTCTTACATTACAAAACCTGCCAGGTCACCGTGTCTCCCAAGGAATTTCAGATTTACAGTCTCACAAAACTTGAACCAAAGCACCAATTAAAGGCAAGCGGAACAACTTCTTTAAATGGAAAGGATTTCTCAGATGACATCCATCTGCTGTGAGATAGTTTATTGCGCCAGCCTGCCCGATAAACACAAGTAGGATTAATTGAATGGCGGAGAGATAAATGGCTCGGTGAGCCTCGCCTTTCTTGTCTCTCGATCTTTGATCATCGGACCAGTGTGCGGCTGCCTTGCTTGTTCTGTGCCTCCATTTACAGGCTACACTACCTGGTTGATCCTGCCAGTAACATGCTTGTCTCAAAGATTAAGTCATGCATGTCTAAGTACGCATGGCCGGTACAGTGAAACTACAAATGGCTCAGTGCAACTCACTCCCATGAGAGAGTTGTGAGACACTAGCAGTCCTTCCAGTCTTGAGGGCCGTCCGGTCGTCCTCTGTAGAGAGACAGCCCAAGGCTATTCCAGCACAAGCAACAAAACAGCCAGGCAGGTCACCAACTGTCAGCCAGGTCACCAACTGTCAGTCCTCAGCTCCAGAGATGTAAATTTCAATCGCGTGGTCTTAAAGGGACCTCAACTTACAGCGACACAGTCCACAGGCTAGGCGTCCCACAGGTATCTATCTTTATAAAGATATATATATAAAACTATCAGCAATCTGGTTTTATCTCTCTAGAGAACCCTAACACACGCTGTTAAGGTTAAAATGCGGATCCTCAAGCAGGCTGGTATTCGCACCTCCCTGGACTTTGGACCCTGGCTGTCCCCCTTTCCCAGCTCAGGAGAAAGACACAGCCCAGGCTGCCTTGAGTGTCAACCACTGGCCGTGGCTCTGCAGGCTGAGGTGGCTGGAGAGCTAGTGACGGGGCTGCAGGACCCCCTTGGTGACAATGTGAGCTTGGTCCAGTCCTGAGGGCCTTCCTTAGGGAGAGAGGAGGAGGAGCAGTCTCTGCAGGGCGTGTTTAGGGGCACCCTTTGCTGGCGGAGCTTCGCAGGGAGAAGCCACCTGATGGCAGGGAGGGTCCCCGGTGACCACTACGGCCACGTTATGACTGGTGGAAAGAGTCCCCCTTGGGACCTGCTCACTGCAGGGCTGCCACCGGAATGAACTGTGGGGCGCCAACGGGGAAAAAACTGACCATGTCCCGTTGATTGGAGGGAAAGGGGCATGGGGATGCTGGCAGGGAGGGCCCTGAGAATCAGAAAGGACGCTCTGTTGACCAAGGCTGGCCTGTTTACAGGCCTCCTCACAGCCTGAACCGATTTCTCTCATGTGGAGAGCGCTGTGCCGCTTTTATCCCACCCAAGCAGGGATTTGGGCAAAGCCAAAGGGCACTCCCAGGAGAGCATGGGCAACCCTGGAGGCAGAGTGCGCCCCCTGGTGAGGGGCCTGGCTCACAGCGGGATGGCCCAGACGGCAGAAGATCAAACCCAAACTAGCCAACGCTACAGGATAGGGCCGAACTCTCCCCTTGGGTCTCCAAGATGGTGACTCTCCAAAGTCCTTCCCATTTGCACCCCAAAAGCGTTCTAGAGTGTCGCAATGCCAGCAAGTTTTCTGAGTGCCTGATTCAACTCTTCTCCCACTAAGGACACACCGTGGACACAGCTCACCCAGCACACGGGAAATGTCCGAGCGCACCACTTTACAAGGGAGAAAGCGGACACACCCCTCTGAGAAACCCCCCTGCATGGCACTGACCCCACTGCTGCAGCCGAACCCGGAGAGCGGGAGCAGCACGGGCTCTGGCACCGCGGCCCAGGCTGTGGGGAGCACGCAGAGCTTCCTCGAGCTGCCAACAACAGGCAGTGAGGGCAGGTGGCCCACATTACAGCTTAGTCCAAGGAGCTGCAATGATCTACCCAGGGTCACTAGCACAGTGGGCAGTTCTCAGGGGCGGGGTCCATGCTTTCCGTAAGCACAGTACTGGAGCCCGTGCAGTGGGCTCAGACGACTGTGATCAGGGTTTTCAGTGGCTGATTTTCAGAAGAAATAGCCAGGCCTCAGACCAGAAGCTCCCCCAGAATCTATCCAGCAACACAGAAGCCACCAACTTCCACTGTCAGAAGGGCCGCGAATGTGCTTAAGGTGCACTGAGTGGGAACCCACGTGTGGGCTCCCTTGAAGGCCCCCACCCTCCCACGGCTCTGCCAGCTGAAAGGCACATTTCAGGCGCTGGCCCCCACCCCGAGTGTTCTGTCCAGCCCACTGCCCAGGGTCAGAACTCAAAGTGTGTGCTGAAGCCAGGACATAAGCACCAAGCCAACCCTGACCTCCTCGCATGGTGCAGCCACCTCGCACGGCAGCTTCTGGTCTTGGGCCATCAGTGCCAGAAGCTTCCGGATCAGAACAATGTCCTTCATGACAGCCTGCAGGTTCACCGTCTGGCCGTTGGTAAACATCTGGTCCCCCAGGCGGTTGACAGGGCGGTACCTGCAGGTGGAGGTGTCATTAGGAAACCCTCACCAAGGGCGGGCCCTGCTCTTCCCGCCCTCACCCACCTCCAGGGCCAGCACTCTCATCCCACTCAGGGCAGTCCGGAGAGGGGAGCGCCCCACTGCTCCCCGGGACTCTGTGGAGGGAGGTGCCTTCTTGGCTCCACTGCTCAGTGTCCCGCCACCCCCTCCTCAGGTCATCAGCAGTAACTCCATCCGCCTGTCAGGAGAAGCTCACTGAGGGCCTTACCTGGAGGGCGGCACCACCAGGAAATCCAGAAAGAACGTGCTGGGATTGAATCTGGACTCCATGCCAATGTCCTCCAGTCCCCAGAAGAGGTAGTTCAGGAAGAACCCTGTGTTCAAAGTGAAGAAACACACCCGCAAGACCACTCAGCTTTCTGTTTCAGGGCATTGGGGGGGGGTGGTGCCCCCACAAATCCTGGCGTGGAGATAAAACAGCGCAAAATCATCTGAAGAACAAGATGTCACTGTCCGTGAAGAATGACACCACCCGGAGCAGTCCCTGCACGTGGGAGCGTGTTCGTGCAGGTGAGCAGCGGGCTTCTTAACACAGGCACTACGGGGGAGCTGACAGCAACGATGACTGCAGAGCCCCACTGGAGGGGGACCAGTAACCGAACCGCAGGTGATGGATGCGTTAGACGGTGTGAGACACGGCAAAAAAAGAACAACAAAAAAAGAATAAGGGTTCTGGGGCGGGGCAGGGAGAGATGGGATAAAGGGGAGGTGCTATCAGAGAGTTCAAGAACAAAGAAAAGGTTCCAAAACGGATGGTGGCAGCAATTATGCTTATAAAATTGTTTTATCTCACTGAATTATAGGTTGTTGTAATATCTGTGAGAGCTCCCAATAAATTAATAAAAAATAAATACCCTCCCCAAATAAAACAGAATAAAAACAGGCTAATTAATCATCTGTGATCGGCAACCCAAAACATCCAACCTCACTGCCAGCGAGTGGATGCCCCCCCAGCGACCCCTGCAGGCCAGGGAGAGGAGAACACCCTCACACTTGCTTCCTATTTTCACATATATGTGAAGTCAAGGGAAAATAACCAGCCTTAAAAAAACAAACCTGGCCCTTCACAGGGGTGCTGCCCAAGAGGGAATCCTTTCCGAATCAAAGGGAAGTTTTCCATTTCTGGTGAATGAATGGACCGTGCTGAGGCCGGCCACACTAATGCACGTGCCTCCGAGGACGGTCCAGTCCTGTGTGCCCACCCAGCCCCAGCTCTCACCCACACCCGCACCCAGAAGGTAAGTGCCCTGAGGGCTTGGGTATTCTACGCAGTTTTGTTGCACGTTCACAAGGCAGGGTGGCGACCTTCCTTTCTTTTTAGGGAATGGAAATATCTGAAAATCCCAATTCCTAAGAAAACATGTTTTTCAAGGACAAATGAATGTTCACTCCTTGATCCATGAAAGAATTCACTGTTAAAACCTAGAAAAAGATCTTTTCCGGGTGGACATTTAAAATTGTGGGCTTTTACCCTGAGCCCTCCAGAAATACGGCCAAGTGCTGAAGCAAGGCCTGCAGAAGCTGCAGCATAATGACCCGGCTCAGGCACAGGGTCGCATGCTCAGAGGTGGGTACACGCCCCTTCTAGAGACACCAAGTCGGCCCCAAAGCAATGGGCTGGTTGCAGGAGCGCGCCAGCCCCTCTTCTGGAGAAGAAGGTGTTCTCGGGAAGCGGGAGAAGGCAGAGAGCTGGCGGTGCAGGACAACACAGCACCTTCGTTCTCCCAGAGTGCGGTGAGGTGTTCTCGGGCGCTGTTGGGCGTCAGGTACCCTCGCTTTCCCAGCTGAGCCTCCTCGATCTCTGGAGGAGGGAAGCACAGCACAGCACAGCCATTAGCGGGTGGGCCCTTCCTTCCCTTCCCCTCCCCGTGACCAGCCCCAGCCTGTCATCTGACCAGAGACCCAACTCTGGGACAGCACGTTCCCAGCCCGGTTCCCTCACGGGTGCTTTGACCTGATTTCTCAAATAACTGAAGTAGTATGGCTAGTGCACAACAGAAAAAGTAGGGCCCAAGGGGGAGCGGGGGCAGCAGAAACACGACACCACTGCATTTAACATAACGACGATCACTTTTATACGTTCTTTCCCACTCTCTGGTTGAGAAAAGTGCATTTCTGCATAATTTAGTAGCCGAAGCGTGGATTCACTCCAGCCTGCGCTTGGCTCCATGTTCGGCATTGCCTTGGGAGCGTTTCTGCTCCTTCCCTGACCAGCGTTCCCGAGGGCTGCAGAATACTCACACGGGGATGTATGGCTGGACGTCTGGGCCGATTACACCGTCTTATTCAAAGCATCTTTAGGATGCGCCTTATTCTAGATGCGTGCCCCACGCATGCGGCGTTACGAATTAAGGAGCATGGACACACACACACACACACACACACACACACACACACGGCTAAGTGTACATCCCATGCCTTTGACAAGGATCACATTGGACAGAAGATCTCAAGTGAGTCAGAAGATCATAGGGTTCCCATTCAGAAGGCAGGGCTCTGGGCACTTTGATGATTTTAAAAGGCCAAGTAAATAAATAGTCGAACACTCTATTTCAAAACTCTCAGTCTTTTCTGGGATGCACTCCCTATAATGCAGAGTGGAACAATCCCCCTCTTTACGTATTCATCAGGGAAGGACTATACCTTGTCTGCACTCCTAGTGCTTGAGTGTCTAGCACACAATAGATTTTAACTAAATATTCACATGCTCCACTGTGGATGCTTATAATAGCCTAAGGTCGGTTTGCCTTAAAAATCCCATTCTTGTCTTTTTCCCCTGCACTTCTAAAACTTCTAATCCAATTAGTTTCTTTTTGGTCTGCAGAAGATATGTCACTTCGTGTCTTCACTGATATCTAACTTGGATCAGTCAAGTGTGTAAGATCACCCAACAACGGCTGCTGCAGTACACTGACACCGAACCGCTAGAGCACCAGGCCCGATTAGGAGGACATGCAACAAGGGATATCACTGCCGATGTCAGATGGAGCTTGGCTCAAAGGAAAGAATACTAGAAAGATGTCTACTTGTGTGTCATTGACTATGCAAAGGCGTTTGACTGTGTGGACCATAATACACTGGATGAACTTGAGAATTCCACAACCCTTCATTGTGCTCGTGTGGAACTTGTCCACGGGATAAGAGGGAAGTTGTGCGAACAGACCATGAGAACACTGCATGGTTTACAATCAGGAAAGGTGGACATCAGGGTTGCGTCTTCTCACCACACTTGTTCAATCTGCATGCGGAGCAAATCATCAGAGAAGCTAGATTATATGAACATGAGTGTGGCATCAGTATTGGAGGAAGGCTTTTTAACAACCTCGGATATGCAGGGGACACAACCTTGCTTGCTGAAAGTGAGGAGGAATTCAAGTGCTTGCTGATGAAGATCAAGGATTGTAGCCTTCAGTATGGACGACAACTCAATGTGAGGAAGACCAAAATCCTCACAACTGGACCAATAGCTGACATCATGATAAATGGAGAAAAGGTTGAAGTTGTCAAGGATTGCTCCTTACTTGGATCCTCCTCAGTGTTCATGGAAGCAGCCGTCATGAGATCAGAAGACGTACTGCCCTAGGCCAATCTGCTGCACAACACTTCTTTAGAGTACTAGAGAGCAAGGATGTGACTGAGGACGAAGGTGCGCCTAGCCCAAGCCATGGTCTTCTCCATTGCCTCACATGCATGGGAAAGTTGGACACTGAAGAAGGAAGACCACAGACGTTTTGATGCACTTGAATTGTGAAGCTGGAGAATAGTGAAAGTACCATGGACTCAAAGGACAAACAGATCTGTGTTGGAAGAAGTAAGGCCAGAGTTCTCCTTTAGAGTCAAGGATGGCAAGACTTTGTCTCGCCTACTTTGGACATGTTGTCAGGAAAGACCAGTCCCTGGAGAAGGACATCCTCTTTGGTAAAGTGGAGGGCGGTGAAAAGGAGGAAGGTCCTCGATCAGATAAGACGGACGCAGTGGCTGCATCAATGGGCTCAGGCACAGGAACAACAGAGAGGGTGCCACAGGAGAGGGCAGTGTGTGGGTTAGGGCCGATTAGGTGGCACTTAACAAAAACAACATAACTTGGATAACCACAGATGGACCAAAATTCATTTAACTATCGCCATTCTTGCTGCTGAGAACAGCTGACCCCAACATCTGGTACCCACTCCCACCCCGCATCAAGAGTAGGCCTGTACTCCGTAAGGTGTTCAGTTTCTGACCTTTCAGAAGTAGATCACCAGGCCTCTCTTCTGAGGTACTTCAGGATAGGCTCAAACCACCAATCTTTCTGTTTGCAGGGGGCCAGGTTAAACTTCTGCTTTCATTTTTACCTATTCTCTATTGACAGGCATTCAAGTCATATCTTATTTTATAAAATACAGAAGGCAACCAGGGCTCAATGAAATTTCCCGTTAACCTTCAGGGAGGCCCAGCATATAAGAAAGCTACGCATGCTCAGTGGGAAAAACAGACCCCACTAACCTACAGAACCATGTGGGGTTATTCTGGAAATAAGTATCTGAACTTAATAATGAAATAAGAGAAAGACGAAATATCTCTTGTAACAAGTAAGTCTGATGCTCCGGGAAGGAGCACTAGAAGGGATTGTGATGATGTATATATAACTCACTTAAAAAGCCATTTGACCACGGAACTGCGTGATATGTGAATACTGTATCAAGAAAACCACTAAAAACAAATAAAAAAGAAACCAAACCCGGCCATGGGTAAAGGAGGAAGAGCTGTTGCTGAGGGCCATTGAGTCCATGTTCACGGAGGTGGGGCATAATTTGGAAAAGGGTGTCAATAATGGCTGTACAGCACAGAGAGCAACATCAATGGCACTGAATTTATACATGTAGAACTTGTGGAATCGGAGACTGTTGCGTATATTTTTGCCACCACTAGAAAAAAAGTAACTACACAAATAACAATGAGTACAAGGAGGAAAATGTTCTAGAATTGAATGTGGTGACAACTGTACAACTCTTCTTGATATGACGGAATTCCTGAATTGTATAACAAGCAGATAACGGGCTAATAAAACTGTTTAGAGAAAAGTACTGAAGGGTTCCGGAGGACTGGCTGGCTCTGGCACTGTCGCCACCAGCTGCCAGGAAGTGCTTTCCTGACGCAGTTTAATCACAGAAGCAGATGTTGGGGTCAGTAGAGGTCTGAGGGAGGCCACCTTCCCTTGTGGCTGCATCCTTCCCAGCAACCTATACAGTGGCATCTCTCGGACGGGACTTTACACGCTGGTAAAAAGCTGCCATTTGGGAAAAGGGTTTGGAGCTCAAGTGATGGTAACTTAGGGAAGGCTGGACTACAGTGGGTGCGAGTGGCCTGGCTAAAAGGAGCCTCACTGTCTGTTCAAATGCTAATGCAATCTGGGTTCCAAGAGCACCCTGGGTGCACCCATACAGCACTCCACGTGCTCCAGGCTCTGCTGCTGGGTTCACCAGTCTCTGGGGAACATGTAGTACCCACATTCAGAGTGCTCACCTACCCCCTGGAGTCTGGTCTCCATCCTGGCACCGTGCTTGGCATCCTGGAGTGAGTACCCAACACACAATGTTTGCTAAGTTCTTAAAAACCCAGGCCTGGGACCCTGGAGGGCCTCAGCCTCCCATCATCCCTCCGTCTTGCCTTGTTGCCGACTGTTCCTAGGGCTGATCCCAAGATGACCAGAGAAGAGTAATTTGGGCAAAAACACTGAAAAGGCTCACCGCAAAGAGAGTTACAATGTCCAAAGTTTGACCGCATTTGCCCTCAATTTGAGGCATCCTAAGAGCTAGAGCAAACAGGCATCCAGGGAACAATTGCTTTAAGGGATGTTACTCAGAGAGCACAGGAAAAGCCAGGAAAATCCAGGGCCCTGGTTGGTGATCAACCTGCTAAGAGCACAGGAAAAGCCATGGTGCAAATGGTTGGTGATCAACTGCTAACCTACAGCAAAGGCTGTCAGCTCACACCTGCCCAGCCGGGTCAGGAGAGAGGTCTGGGAATCCACTGTGCAAAAGTGAGAACCCAGAAAAACCTGGGGCCGCTCTGCGCTGCACACAAAGGGTGAGAGCTGGAATCAACGCGATGGGCACAGGCTGGTTGGTTGGTTTTGGGGGGCAGCAGGAGTAGGACACTCTACCTTTTACTTAGCTTAACGGTGAAGCATTGATAAGCAGAAATGCAGCAGGTTCCCTAAATGCAGCGTGGAATCCTGGGACAGCGCCTAGAGCAGTGGTTCTCGACCTTCCTACTGCTGAGACCCTTTCATACAGTGCCTCATGTTGTGGTGGCCCCCAACCATAACATGATTTTCGTTGCTATTTCATCACTGTCATTTTGCTACTGTCATGAATCGGGCGCACCCCAAAGGGGACGCGACCCACAGGTTGAGAACCGCTGACCTAGAGCATAAAAAGAGGCATTACATTGAAAACACTGGTGAAAACTCAACTAGAGCCTGCAGCTGATTACAGTCTCAGGTCCAAGTTCATCTCTTAGTTTTGACCAAGGCACTGAGAGAATGGCGGGACGCGAGGTCGGAGCAAACTGAGATTACGTGGACACTCTGCACTGGCTTTCCGACACTTTAGTTCATCAACCTGCACTCACTCCAAACGAAAGGCACACTTCAGAAGTGGTACAACCCAGAGGCCTCTTTGCTGCAGGCCTGCCCAGAGTCTTCAACTGGATACGTTCTCCCCAGGCAGGAAACGGATTCGCCCGCCACTCGACCCAGAATCTAGACTGAGTTTTTGGTAATATTCATGTTTTAGACTTGCACATGTGTAAGTTTTCTCCACTCTGGACAATCTCTCTCACTGCCTTCCAGTTGATGCCGACTCACGGCAACCCTGTAGGTTCTGGCACGCTCCCTCTAGAGAGCGCGAAACGGAAGCCTGAAGAAGTGGCCTTATCGGAGGCACTCAGAGTAAGAAGCAGAGCCAGGTGTCTACCCCAGTTGTGCCATTTCGATCCTGGGCTACAAAACAAACAATGGACAGTCCAGATCTACAGAGCAGGCACTGGACTCGGCACTCAACACACAATACCCATCCAGTGCTCACCACTGAACATTTAAAAAGAAAACGCTACTTTAAATGCGCACACAACTACAGAGTAAGTGGGAGGAACCAGGTCAGTTCTTTGAAATGTTTCCCCCGCTAGGGCAGAGCCGAGCGAAGAATCCACCATATGGTACAGGGGTCCCCAAGTCTTTGAATTCGGGTTTTCTTAAAACTTCACCTACATTTTTTCCCAAAAGAAATCCATGTGTTTTGCAGGGACAGTGAATTATTTCATGTACTTTCTGATCCCACTAAACGATCTTTCCTACCTGACTCTGAGAAGAAAGCGGGGGAGATACGGACAGCATTTTATTTGTGTAAATGGATTCAACAGGATTCCCTGGAGTGTCATCCTGCTGTGTATCAAAGGAGCCTCTGAGAAGCAGGAGGAGGGATCTCATTACCAGCAAGAGCCAGGAGTGGGGTGTGTCCTCGGGACCCAAGATCCCTACTCATTAAACCTCCTGGATCCAGAACACAGCTACACCATCAGAGGGGCAGCAGGAGAACCAGGGGCTACAGCATGGATCTGAGTGATGGACATCCCCACCCAAGGAGCAAGAAGAGCTGGGTGCTGCTGTGCAGGCCTGGGTGTCCTGGGCACTTGACTGGGGAAGTTTGGGGAAGCTGGACTTGCTAGCCCACGGAAGTGGAGCCGAGTGCCTCTGGGCACTTATTCAGGGAGCTGGGTTTGCCAACCCTTGGGAGCCTGAGCTGGATTGCCTTTGGGTTGAGGCTTACAGCAAGTGGTATGCCCCTTGGGGATTTATAAGTGGAATAGACAGATCTTTGCAACGTGGCTGCCTAAACAACTCAACCCTGAGTATTTATCACTGGCTTGATAACTTGTTAACGTCCTTAATAAACCCCTCTGATCATGCGTTTTGCCTGAGTTCTGTGTAGCCACTGCAGTGAAGATTAGAAGCCAGAGAGGTCAAACAGTGGACGTGAATGAAGACAATGCAGGCCGCACAGCACAGTGTTCTTAAATAGTGGCCAGCTTCTGCAGGAATCTTTCAGGCAAACTACCTACCGCTTGAGGGAAGTGGCCCTTCCCGGCTGGCAGAGGCTAACACACCCCAGTACAGGAGCCCTCTTGTCAGGGTGGCCTGGGCAGGGCACGCAAGAGAACCCCCTCCAGACAAGTGGGGCCACAGATGCCTGGCGGAGAAAGGGGTCATCAAGAGGGACAGCACTTCCAGAGTGGGACACAGCCACGGCGGAAGGGTCCTACCCTGGGCCCGGCCTGCTTACCCGGGGTCTTGGTGCTCTCCTGGCCGCTCTTCTTGTGCACCACGGCTGGATACGTGACGGTCAGTTTGCTGTTGTGCTCCTTGCGGATGACGGAGCGCCCAGTCCTACACGCGAGAGCAGTCGTGATTGAGGAGAAGAACACAGCAAACGGCCCCAGCAGCTGAGGGACGCCGGCCAGACTGCCCGTCCAGGGAAAAGGCACGCGGCGCACTCACTTGCAGTGGGGGCATCGCTTAGCGCTCATGTGCGCCTTCCAGAAGGACGCGATGAGCTGGCTCCTGCTCTCACACACATTCTTCACCTGTGTGGAAAAGAAGATCACGAGACCCCCGAGGCCCCTGTATAACGAAGTCAGCATGTCTTCTCTCTTGGTTGCCTGCCTTTCTGTGTTCTGGCCCTGGGATTTTAAACACGACCCTGAGAGAGCCCAGCGCTGCCAGGTACCTGCACCTCTTCCAAAGGGACATTGCTGAATTCAGAGGGGGAGGAGACTAGTAAGCGCTCTGTGAAGGTGACAGAGAGATGGTGGGGCCCAGGGACACACCAATCCCACACTCACTGCCATCCGGTCAATTCAGACTCACAGCAACCTTACAGGCCTGAGTAGAACTGCCCCTGTGGGTCTCCAAGACTCACTTAAAAAAAATTTTTTTTAAAATCATTTTACTGTGGGCTCATACAATTCATCACAATCCATCCATACATTCATTGTGTCAAGCACATTTGTATGTTTGTTGCCATCATCATTCTCAAAACATTTTCTTTCTACGTGAGCCCTTGGTATCAACTAATTTCCCCCCTCTCTCCTTCTAAGTTATTTATTTTTTTCATGTCTTACACTGTCCAATGTCTCCCTTCACCAACTTTTCTGTTGCCCATCCCCCAGGAAGGAGGTTATATGTAGATCCTTGTGATCAGTTCCCCCTATCTCCCCCTTACCCTTTTGGTATTGCTACTCTCGTTACTGGTCCTGAGACGTTTATCTGTCCTGGATTCCCTGTGTCTCCAGCTCTGGTCTAGCCGGATTTGTAAGGTAGAATTGGAGTCATGATAGTGTGTGTGTGGGGGTTGTAGAGAAAGCATTAAAGAACTAGAGGAAAGTTGTATGCTTCATCATTGCCCCCCTGCACCCTGACTGACTCGTCTCCTCCCCAAGACCCTTCTATAAGGGGATGTCCAGTTGCCTACAGATGAACTTTGGGTCTCCAGTCTACACTCCCCCTCATTCACAACGATATGATTTTTTGTTCTTTGAAGCCTGATACCTCATCCCTTCGGCACTTCATCATCACACAGGCTGGTGTGCTTCTTTCATGTGGGCTTTGTTCCTTCTGAGCTAGATGGCCGCTTGTTTATCTTCCAACCTTTAAGACCCCAGATGCTGTATCTTCTGACAGTCGGTCACCATCAGCTTTCTTCGCCACATTTGCACCCATTTTGAGACTCACTTCTCACTGGAGCAGAGAGCCTCATCTTTCTCCTGAGGAGCAGATGGTGGTTTCGAACTACTGACTTTGTGGGTAGCTCTGCACTACCAGGGCTCCCTGGTATACACTGAGCACACAAAAAATGCAGTTTCCTTTTGTTGAAAGCCAATCTCTCTGGATGAAGTTGGGGGGGGGCCTCACAGACACCCCCCCCCAAGTGAACATGCGGATGTGGGTTCCTGCAGACATGTGTGAAGGACGACCACCTGGGAAGCACCTGTACCTGCCCGTGAGTTCTTGTGTGCTGAGTGCCACCAACCCAGACCTAACCCAGACTCATCACATCAGAATCGCTGATGTCACACTCGGACCAGAAATTTCAAGATAGCTTCGGGGTGGAGAGGTGCCTGGGTGTCACCAGTGGTTTGCAATCAGCTGCTAACTGAAAGGCTGGTGGCTCGGACCTAAGTCAAGTGCGGGCTGCATGAAGAACACAGCCTGGCCAGCCGCTTCCAGAAACACTCCAGGCACAAACCCCACGAAGCAGGCCGACTCTGGTCCTGCGTCAGGGCGGCTAATGACAACAGCTGCCGGCCCACAGCACTGACTCATCAACACACACACACACACACACACACACACACACACACACACACACGATGAGGAAGGGGCGTGAGGCCAACGGTTTAGTGTGGAGAAAGGAAGGAGGGTCTCCCTGCCAGGACCTTGCTGGCTGCTAAGCCTACATTCCGTGCTTCACCTCACCCCGCACTGGTCCTGCAGCCAGGAGCCAGAGAGGCGGGGAGGGGGGGCTCACAGGTCCCGTCAGAGTCTGCAGCACTCAGATCTACCTCGAGAAGCCACAGGTTAGCACAGAGGACAGTGCCCAGGGAAGGGTGATGACGGTGCTCAGAGAGGAGGCCACTCACATGTGCTCCCTGGGACCCCAACAGGTTGTTCTGTACGGTCTGGGTTGTGTATTGTTCTAACTCTTCCTGAATTTCAAAGGCAGAAGCACCAGGGTTTTCTTCTAGAAACTGAAAGGCAAAAAAGAAAAACTATTACTTAACGTCTGATTGATTAGCAACTCTACTCCAAACGCTCCAGACTCCCGCCAGCGAGTCGATGCTGACTCGAGGGAGCCCGGGGCAGTGTCACATGGAGAAGGAAGCCATCCCGTGGGAGGGGTGTCCGGGCAGGCGGTGGGCAGCCCTGGAACTAAAGGGAAGGCGGCATAGAGGGCTTGGCAAACTGTGCAAGGGGCGGAAGTTAGGAGCCAAAAGGGAAGAGCACAGCAGGTATTTCTCCAGACCTGCAGGGCAACTTCACACCTCGAGAGGCAACATCGGAGGATTCGAAGGGCAGAGAACTCAAAGACACAGGAAGCATCGAGAAAAGATGGAAGACACCAAGAAAGGAAGTCACAAGGGTCAAGGAAGAAAAACAAATGGAGCAGAAAACAGAAAAGAACCAAGAATCTACAAGACTAGAGGTTGGTTCTTTCAGGGGATCGATAAAATTGCCAAGGAAAAAGGAATGAGAAGATACAAATTACCCAAACCAGAAATGAGATGGTGACCCCACTGCAGGCCAAGCTGAGATACATAGAATCAAAGAGGAAGATGGTAACAAATTATACTCCAGGAACTTTGAAACCTAGAAGAAATGGATAAATTTCTAGAAACCACTACCTACCTAAATTAACAAAAACCAAGGTAAAAATTTTTAGCAGAACCATAAAAAGAATTTAAGATGCCACTTTAAAAAAAAAAATTCCCAACAATATACAGCCTTGCATACGCAGCCTCTCTGGAGAATTCTACCAACTATTCAGAAAAGCGCTGAAATCAATACTACCTGAACCATCCCAGAACAAAGACATATTCCCTAATTTATTATATGAAGTAGCATGCAATAGTAAAGCAAGAAAAGATACCACTAAAAGAGAGAAAATTGTAGTCCAATATATCTTCTGAACACAGATGCAAAAATTCTCAAGTGAAATTCTAGCCAAGAGAATTTAACAGAATCATATATATAAAAAGTTAATACTGCTAATACATTATGGGATTCATAACAGGGAAACAAAGATAGATTACATTAGAAAATCAATCCACATAATTTACCACGTAAATTTAAAAACACAGGATCATCTCAAGCAATGCAGAAAATGCATTTGATAAAACCCAACACCTTTCCCTGATTAAAAACTGTCAAAATAGAAATAAAATGGAAAGTCATCAACAAATATGCAAAACCAACCACCAATTATTTTTCTCAATGGAGTCAAATTGAAAGCATTCCCACGGAAAACAGAAACAAGCCAAGGATGTTCTCAACCACCACTCTTATTCAGTCTTGTACTAGAAGTTCTAGCTAGAGCAGCAAGGTATGAAAGGGAAATACATGGCATCCAAATTGGAGAGGAAGAAGTAAACGATCCTTATTCTCAGGTGACATGGTTCTACACACAGAAAATCCCAGGAGCCTCCCTAAGAGAGTTAAGGGAACTAATGAGAGAGTTCAGTAGTGGCAGGGTACAAGACCAGCACACAAAAACCACCCAGTGTAAGTTAACAAAGAGGACTATGAAAAGGAAGCCAAGAAATCAATACTATTTACAGTAGCTCCCAAATGGATGAAATACCTAGGGACAACCTAACTAGGGGCCCGGAAGACCTACATGGAAACCTACAGAACATTACTGCAATGAACTGGCAGACCTGTGCGACCAAACAACATCCCATGTCCACAGATTTGAAGACTCAACATCATGAAAGTATCCATATCACTAAAAGCAAGGTATGGATATATGAAATCCAGATCCAAATCTCAACAACATCTTTCAACGAAATAGGAAAACGAATGTTGAACTTTATATGGAAAGAAAGAAGGTCCAAAGAGGATCAGAGGAGGCGGCCTCACGTCTGTCTCAAACGGACTGTGCAGCCATGGTAAGCAAAACAACTCAGCACGGATCCAGCGATGGGCACACAGACCATTGGAACAGACGTGAGAACCCCGAGGTAAACTCATTCACCTATGTAGACAGCTGATCTTTGACAAAGTGTCAAAGACCATTCCATGGGGGGGAAAACATCTCTTTAAGAAATGATACTGGTGGATGATTGTGATAAGTTGTATCAATAAAATAATTTAAAAAAAGAAATGATACTGGAAAAACTGAATATCCACAAGCAGAAAAACAAATCAGAATCCCTAACTTACACTATCCAAAAAAACCTAACTCAAAATGGATCAAAGAGTTATGTTAAAGGTCAAACTACAGCTTACAGAAGATGCAACTGAGTAAAACCAGGGGACCTGATTTTTGCAACAAATAGCCTATCAAATAAACCGAAAAGCACATGAACAACAGAGATAACGGAGGCTTCCTACAAATGAAACACTCATGCTCATCCCAGACGTCACCGTGAGAGTGAAGAGAATGTACAGACTGGGGGAATAAACCTTTGATGACGACGAAGTCGCTAGGGGTCTAATTTCTAAAACCCATACAAGACTTCAACAACTCAAGAGCAAAATCATACACAATTCAATCAAAACATGGGCCAAGGGCATGGACCCACACTTCATCAATATGTGAAAATATGCTCAGGGTTATTAGCCACCAGTGAGATGCAAATCCAAACTATATAGAGGTACTATCTCACTCCTGCAAAAGGCAATGATGCAAATGCTGGTGAGATTGGGGGGTGCTGGAATGTTCGTACATTGCTGGTGGGATTGTAAAATAGAACAACCACTACAGGAAACAGGTTGGGGCTTCCTCAAAAAACTTAAGATAGAACCATCTTTTGATCAGCAATCCCACTCCTAGGTATATATCCTAAAGGCTATGAAAGCAGTGATGAACAGACATAAGCCCATCTATGTTCAGTGCCGTATCAACATAGCAAAAAGATGGAAAAAGCCTCAGTGCTCGCCAAGGGATGAACGGATAAGCAAATTGTGGTACCTCCAGACAATGGAATTCTATGCAATGATAAAGAATGAGGAGTCCTTGAGTCTAGATGATGTTATGCTGAGTAAAATAAGCCAATTCCAAAACATAAGAAGCATAGATCTATAAACACAAAGTTCTTTAATGGGCACCTGAGATAGGAGGGAAAGGAAGAAGGAAGCTACTTTCTAGATAGACGGCATTTGTTACTTTTGGTGACGGCAAAGGTAAAACCAAATATGG
This sequence comes from Echinops telfairi, assembly GCF_000313985.2. NCBI lineage: Eukaryota > Metazoa > Chordata > Mammalia > Afrosoricida > Tenrecidae > Echinops > Echinops telfairi. The sequence continues at coordinate 42,296,698 of NW_022111368.1, forward strand.
GTGAAGTTAGTACACCTCGGTCAAGGTAAATAAAGTCACTAAGAACAACATGAGAAAAGGGGACACATTCAGTAAATGCTCTAATAATATATAACGTTTTAACAATAAAACCACCAAAAATATGTGCACTGGTACATAGGCAGATACAGAGGCATGTATGTGTCCAGGAAAGCATATGTGAATGAATGCATGCCCACAAAGATGAGTCTGTAGGCGTGTGTACAGTGTGCGCTGTGTGCTGCAGACCTAGCAGTGCACATGGGGCAGCAGATTCGAGACTTCCTAGACATAGCCAAACAATTAGCTGGATGGGTTGACTGGTCTCAGGGGACAACTTAGTCCGTTGGCATGAGATACAAAGTAATGTTTTACATCCTAGTTTGGTGAGAAGCATTTAGTCTTCAAAGAGTTTGTGAGCGGTCATCCAAGATACAACCGTGTCTCTCTACTCGTACTGATGCTAAAGAAGGAAGGAAATCAAAGGCTTGTATTAACATGCAAAAAGATGGGAAAAAAACGCAGTGCTCACCAAGGGACAATGCAGAACAATTTGTACAAAAACCATTAAAGGAGAACCTAACTGTGTACATTTTCATCTAAAAGAGTACTATTTTTTTTAAAAATGGAAGAAATAAGAGTCCCCGTACAAAGAAGAATTGGCTAATGTTCAAACATTTCAAGCAGCGGCATATACTCAGGTACCGGTGTTACTGATGGAAGAGTATAAGCACATTAAAGGTACTGGTGAAAAACAAAGACTGATGGAATACCAACTGAAATGCTTTTAACAGATGCAACACTGGGAGCTTACTCATCTAGGTCAAGAAATTGAGAAGACAACCAAATGGAGTAGTGGCCAATCCAAACAAAGACAACGCAATGGAATCCAGAAATTATCAAACAATATCATGAAACTACATGCTAGCAAAATTTTGTTGTAGACATCAAAGGGGAACTGTGTCAGTAATTAAGAGGTAGCTTCAGAAGAGGACAAGGGTAGCAATGCCATTGTCAGATGGGTCTTGGCCCAAGGAGCAAGTATCAGAAAGACGTTTACCTGTGTTTGATCAACTACATGAAAGCCTTCCACTGCATGGATCATAAAAGATCACGGATAATGTTGCAAATCACGAGACTTCCAGAACACTTAAAATTGTGCTCATGCAGAACCCGCACAATGATCAAGAAGAGGCGAGCATTTGAATACAACAAGGAGACACTGCATGGTTTAAAGTATTCAGCATGGCTGTATTATTTCACTTTCTTTGATCTGATACACAAACCCTTTGAGAAACTGGAGTAAATAAGAACACCACATCAGGGCCCTCAGTAACAACCCTGACTGTGCAGGTGGCACGTGGCTGACTGAAAGTGAACAAGCTCTGAAGCAACACCTGGTGAATGCAAAGTACTGCAGTCTCGAGTATGTGCCGAACCAGAACCAGAACACCTTTCAAGTGGCCCAATAACGGTCACGATAAATGGAGAACAAACCAAAGTTATCAAGGGTTTCATTCTTCTTGAATTCACAGCCAATGTCCATGGGACAGCGACCAAGATATCAAACAAGGTGTTGAAAATCAGCTGCAAAATAATTCTTTCAAATGTTTAAAAGCAACGATGTCAATTTGATGACTAAGCTGTGCCTGACCCAAGCACGATTAATTTTAGTAGACTGTGAAAGTTGGACCATGAGAAGTGAAGGCTGAAGAACCATGACGCTTGAACTGTGGTGCTGACAGGAAATATCCAACGTACCGTGGACTGCCAGAACCAAAACATCTGACCTGGAAGGCGGAGCGCGAGGATGCTCCTTAGAAACAGGGGTAACAAGACATCCCTCTGCTTACTTTGGGGCTGTCATTAGGGGGCACCAATGGAAAAAGACACCATGCTGGGAAAACAGCAAAAGAAGGAGACCCTGGAGGAGATGGATTGACAGCAGCTATAATAACAGGCTCCCATGCAGCAATGATTGTGAGGAGGGCACAGAATTCTATCCTGGAATACAAGGAGATTTCCAAAGGCTTGTGGGAAAATCATTGTTTTTAATGCAATCTGTCCTCAGGGTCACTATGAATCAGAGCCAACTCAACGGCATCTAAGAACAGCTGACATCTTCTAGGCTTTCCTTATCCCAATATATGTGAACACACAGAGAAAGCCAAAATTTGAGAAATCTTACAAGGGGCACTAAATTGTCAAAAGAGAAAGAGGAGAAACCATTGTAGATTAACTGAGTGCAAAGAGCTGCAATAATCAAAAGCAATGCATGAAGTTTGATCGGAAGCCAGGTCCAAATAGAATAAAACAACTGAGGGGTAAAACGGTATTACAGTGTTGTTCTCAGTAACATTTCCCCACTACTTTTCTGACTTCATGGTAGCACACCTAGTGTGTTAGACAGGGTTCTCTAGAGAGATAAAAACAAATTGCTGATAATTTAATATATTTATTTATAAAGATAATTAGATATATAACACAAGAAATGAACTGTTAAATCATATACAGATAAATATATAATACAAGAAATGAACAGTTAAATTATAAAGCACTACAAATGGCTCACTGCAACTCACTCCCGTGACAGAGTTGTGAGACACTAGCAGTCCTTCAAGTCTAGTCTACTGCCAGGTCTTCCTCTATATATAGAGCAAGCTAGGGTATCTCAGCACAGTAGCCAATCACAAGGCAGGTCACCAACTGTCAACTAGGTCACCAACCACCAGTCCCCAGCTCCAGAGATGTCTTAAAGGGACCTCAACTTACAGCGACACAGTCCACAGGCTAGGCGTCCCACAGGTAGTGTAGCCTTTAAATTGAGGCACAGACAAGCAAGGCAGCCGCACACTGGTCCGATGACCAAAGAGTGAAAAACAAGAAAGGTGAGGCTCACCGAGCCATTTATCCCTCCGCCCTTCAGTTAATCCCACTTGTGTTTATCGGCCAGGCTGGCACAATAAACTATCTCACCCAGTTATTGGCAGCCAACCAGTCACAAGATAGAAGGACCAAACCATTCCAATGGCAATTCTTATGGACAGCATATGATTATCTCATCTTCCTCCATTACGATTTTCCTGACTGCCACTACCCCCTTACCCTGCTCAGGATGTGCTCCAGCTCGTAGACTGCTTGCAGGACCCCAACTTCCAGAACTTTCAGCTGAGAGACTAAGAGGTGAATCACAGCCCGGGGGCAGGTGAGCATGTGACAGTTTAAACAGGAGCCACGGAGCAGCAAGTAGAGTTTCTGTGGTTGGGGTTTAAAAATAAAGAGAAAACAATATTAGAATGAAACATAAAAATCATGGCGATTTAAAATGTTCTTAAAACTTTCATTTTTATGTTCTTGAAACGAGTCTTAAGAATTTCCTTTCAGCCTATACTTTAAAAGGGCTTCTTGGACTCAAGCATTAGATAAGCATTCTCCTATTTTCTCTCATGGGGAGCTCTGGTGGTGCAGTGGTTCCAAGCTGGGCTGCGATCCATATGGTTGGGAGTTTGAAACCACCAGCAGCTCCCCAGGAGAAAGACTGGGCTTTCTTTCTACTCTTATAAACAGTTAACAGTCAGCATTGACTATCTGACAGTAAGAGGGTTTTTTTGGGTGTATTCTCTCACTGGGTTTCATTTGAATTCACTAAAATTTGAGAAATACTTTTGGTAGGCAAAATATTTTTTTTGGAAACTACCTTTATTTCATTCAAAGTGTTTCCATTACGACAATTTTCTTAGTATGATTAATAGTTAAATCGTATGTTTACTCCATCATCTGTCTAATCTGGTAGCTGAAAATGTACCAGCAGGCATCTGAACAGCAATTTCATTCTTACTTCACTGTCTGACCTGGGGCTTTGCTGTCCCTGCCACCAAGTCAAACACTTGGTAGGCCTAGAGAATACCAAAGGTTCCTCCATGGCCAGGGAGTTGTCACCAAGCAGAACTGACCCGATTTGGCCCCTCTAGGCTTTAAATCTCATGCAAGAGAATCCCTTAACACCAATGTATCTGGAGATTAACCTTGTCACCAGCACCTCTTAGGGGGAGAGAGGTGGCACTCACAAAGCCAACCAGCGTCCCTAAGACAAACGGCATCCAGGTCAGCCCAAGGCAGCACGTACATCGAAAAGGAGAGGGTTGTACACCGTGAGTGGGAGATCAATGTGGCCCAGGTGACCAGAACAGTTGTTGAAATCCTGCACACAGGTGGAGCACACCTCCTTGGCATCTGCAGGGCCCAGCGCTAGATCATACAGGCCATTCGCCGATGGGTTCCCCAGGCTATCCAAGTACCGAGGGTTTGTAATGGACTTAACACTTAATTTCCTAGAGAGGCAAAAAAAGAGAAAAGACCAAGGAAAAACTGTGATTACCAGCTTCTCGGAAGTTCTTTTTTTTTTTTGGACAATTAGAAAACAAAGCGATCATTTGTTTAACACTAGTGTCCTCGGATACACAGAGGGGTCCTAGGGCAGAGAGAATCCAAGTCTGCTGGAGCAACGGTGTGCCCCCAAATGTAATGTCGAGCCTGCACGCAGAAGTCACTCCACAAATATCTGTCAGTAAAAGAGGGGCAAAATGATTTAGAAACAGATTTTCGTCCAACATTCCCACTGAGTACAAAAGGTGGCAGGATGATCTCTGAAGTAACGGAGGTGTTTAACGTAAGGAGAACCTTAAGATAATGTGGTACTAGTAGTGGCTGAAAGTTGCGATGCAACCGTGATCAAAATGAATACTAGAGTGCCCTAGACTTAGGAGAGGAGGGCTGTAGCGAATCTTGAAGGGTAATTCTTTTATAGACAAGACTGATTACGTGTTTAATTAGTCGCATAAAGGCCACTATAGTAACTCCACAATCGCTCAATTAACGAGGTCAAATAACGATGCAATTCGGAACTACTCCATCTCCACGCGGCTCGGCCGCTCCTCAGCCACTTAGCCCCACAGGCTTCCAGGCAGCGCACGCTGGCGCAGGAGCGTTCCTGAACTACGGATCCCAACAGCCCATGCGCCAAACGCCCGCAGACTCCGAGGAGACGGTTGCCCAAGTCTTTCTGGGAATAGTAGTAGGCCAACACCTCCAGCGCGGCTGCGTGCGCCTGCTTCCCACCAACTCCTTACTTGAGCTCTTCAGCCGAATACATCCCGAAGGAAATGCCCTGCAGCCGCCGCCAGGGCACGTTCTTGGAGCCCAACATCTTGCCCGTCAGCTAAATGTTCCGACAACCAAAGAGAGATGTTCCAAATTGCTCCTGGTCAGTGCTTCACTCAGCTTTCAGCTCGCAACCACGTGATTCAAGGTGCGCTTGCGCAGGGAGAAACGCTGGCTGGCAAGAGATCGACACGGGCGAGGCCACCTCCATTGTAGGGGGAGAGACTATTCCCACGACTCACTTTCTTACCTTGAAAACAACCAAAGATGCATCAAACCTTAAAGTCATAGATTCGAAAACCTTCTACAAGGCAAATGAAGCACATGAAGTAGAAAACTTTAGTAATTAAGGCTTTTAGGTCACAGGCTTGGTCTCAATTCACCACTGCTTTCATTTGGTTTCGTCCCGGCCAATCGCGGGCTCTTCCCCGCCTACCGGATCCCTCGCTCCCAGAACGCCCCGCGCGCGGCTTCCCAAGATGCTCCGCGGGAGTGAAGCATGGCGGCGATCAGGCCCATTTGCTCCTTGCGGGGCCGCTGCAGGCCTTTCCTGCCGACTGTCTGGAGGGCAGGTCCGTGCGGACGGGCCCCAAACTGCAGGTAAGAGAGACGTGGAGGACGCGAGGGCCCCAGAAAGACGCCCAGCGTCGTCAGAGCCCTTATTCTGGTTTCCTCAAGTGTGCTGTGGAAAGTGCAACGAAGGACTACTTGTGCGCATGTGCTTTGTCGGCTCCCGCGGGCCGCGGGCCGTCCAGCCCACGGCCTTGAACCAGGCTTTAAGAATCATTGATTTACTTGGGGGCTGGTGAATTTGTGCAGAACTCAAGAATTAGCATTGTTAACAAAAGGGCGACCCCACTTCTGTAGCGCTTCCATTGTAGTGCGCGGCCACTAGCAACCGCACCTTACATTTCGAAAATATCATCTGCCCACTGGGAAGAACTCGTGTCTACCAAATTAAAAGACCATTTGCGAGTGTTAATTAGCCTTTGCAAGAGCGGATATTTGAGCATATAAATCAATAATTTATTGGATAAGCAGGATCAGATGTCCGTTCATATTATGGAATGCTGTGCTTGCCTCAGTTTGGAACATTATGCAAAAAATAGCTTTGTGAAAATATGAAACAGTAACTTGTAGTAAAAAGTCAAGGGAAAACAACTAAATTCAGGATTTGCTTCCTTAGTTGGATAGCAGCAAACAGTTTTTTCGTCACTGATAGAAGGATCCTGGTGGTCAAGTGGTTACAAATTGAACTCTAACCACAAAGTCAGCAGTTCGAAACCACCTTGGGCCACTCTTGGGGAGAGAGATGAAGGTTTGTGCTCTGGTAAAGAGTTAGTCTGGGAAGCTCACAGGGGCAGTTTCTGTACTGTCCGACAGGGTCGCCACAAGTCATCAACTCGATGGCAGTGTTTGGTTTTATAGTCAGATTAGAATATTAAAAATAAATAAAACAGTCATCCCACTGCTGTCATCTGTGTCCATTCAGCAATCCTGTAGGACAGAGTAGAGCTGCCCCAGCGGGTTTCCAAGGCTTCTTTACAGAAACCGACTGCCATATCTTTTCCCAAAGAGCTGCAGGTGGGTTTCAACCACCAACCTTTCTGTGGGCAACCAACGGTTAACCGCTGCACCATCAGACCTCCTTCGAACTAGTATTGAAAAAAACACTACGTTCACTTTTATATTACCTGTCTAAAAACCTCCTTCAATGCCTTGCACAGGAGAAAGTATCTGCTTGGTCCTGCAGAAGACTTAATGTGACTCCACTCGAGTCATCACTGTCCTCCATTTTTCTGGTCCTCTTTTTCCAGCTAGGATTTCTCACTGCTGTCAAATTGATTCCAGCTCACAACAAACTTATAGGACAGGGTAGAGTTGCTCCTATGGGTTTCTGAGACTGTAACTCTTTCCGGGAGTAGAAAGCAACATCTTTCTCCCTTGGAGCAACTGATGGTTTCAAACAGCTGACCTTGTGATAAGCAGCCCAGCGCATAACCTATAGGTCACTGGGGCTTCTGTGTTAGTGTCTGGTGTTGTCATTTAACCATTCTCTTTGCCTGAGAGCAACTTCTCTAACTCAGCATTCAGCTTCAAGTTGCAGTATTTTGCCCTAATGTCATGAGAAGCAAATATCATTTGAAATGATTGATCCCTTTCTGAAATTCCCCCACCAGAGGAAGGTATTCACACATTGACATAAATATTCATTTTGTTCCATCAATGGTGTTGACTCAGAAATTTGGACTCGTAAAGTAAAGGTGAGCTAAGAACATCATTAGTTAACATTAGCTTTAGTATCTTTGTTTTTTTACAGGCTTTCTTCTGGAAGTGAAACCCTCCTAAATGTTCAAGGAGCTGATGTAACAAGTATGTAAAAATCTGCTGAAATCACTCTGTTTGGGGATCAGCATATTGTATACTAGTACTGTTGGGCAACTTTGATAAACTTTGCTTCATTTTTCACATTAAGGTGTTGAAGAAGTGGTCATTCCAAGAAAGAAAACTTGGTGAGTATTCGGTGATCTTAACAAATGTACTTACTGTGAGGGAGCATGATTGTACATGTTAGGGATGGGGGTAATGAGGGTCAATAAATCAGACCAAGTCCTTTTTTTTTTTAAGATTATTTTATTGGAGGCCCTTACAGCTCTTATATCAATCCTGTCAAGCATATTTGTACGTAATGTTGCCATCATCATTTTCAAAACCTTTTTCTATCTACTTGAGCCTTTGGTATCAGCTCCACTAAAGTCCTTCTTTTAAGGCATTTTGATCCTAGTACGAGGGGCTGGTGGAGCCAACAAATAATGAAAAGTCTGGGTATCGATATGTGATATAGACAGAAGACGGGACCAGGCATGAAGGGTTAGGTGAAGAGCCAGTGATGCGGAAAGCAGTGGGAGAGCTTGTAGGAAAGGGAATGGCTGAGGTAGGGGAAACTTTGTAACTCAGAATGGAAAGGAAGTAGATGGAGATTTGTGAATGAAGGGGAATGAGCTTTACTTAGATGAAAAGTTAAAAGACCCGCTATATGGATTAATGTTTACTTAGGAGTTAACTCATGAACATCACTGTTAGACTAATTTCCTAAGGAAGTTACCTCACATGACATGGGAAATAAGACAAATTTGAGGTCATTATGGTCTGCGCTGCAAACTTAGCTTTTTTATTCGCTGTAGCCGTAAACAAATCACCTGGTCTCATTTATTCAGCATTTGGTGAATATGTAAGACTTAAAACTTCACCTCAAAAGCGACTGCAGTGCTGCATTTTGGCATGGACTTGAAGGCCCCGGCAGAAGGCCAGGTCTTTGTGAGTATGACCTGAAGGCTCGGTCAGTGTTTAAACCAACGACATTCTTAAGTTATGAAAGTAATGACTAGTACTGAGTGGAAGATGGGGTAGTGTACCTAGCCTGCTAAAAGGAAACCGTTTTCAGCAAGCCCACCACCCAGAGGCTGATTGATTGGTCTTTCTATGCCATCGTCAGGGAGGTAGCGACAACGCTGTATCTCTGTAAGTTAACTGAGCACTTGTAACAGTACACAGAGTGCTTTATCAACCCACTCTGCCTTTGTCACTCGAGAAAGCATTACAGCGAATGCAAAAGAAGCATTTTGCAGCATATGGCCTCAGGTAACTTGTATCATTTAGCAAGTGGGTCACAGATATACGTAATCTTACATTCCTGCCCCACATACACAAAATAGCATACTGACTAGTAGGAACTCAGGGTGTGATAGGCACAAGTGGGAGGGGTTGTAATCCACGAATGAAAGTGAAGGGGCACCGATAGTGTAGTGATTAAGAATCGGGCCACTAATGCAAGGTTGGCAGTTGAAAATTACCAGCCACTCCATGTCTTTCTGCAGCCCAGTCTTTCTACTTCCGTAAAGAGTTATATATGTATTAGCTTAAAAAAAAAGTGTCAAAAACTCACAGGAGTAGTTCTGCCTGTCCTAGAATGGACACTGACGTGACAGCAGTGAGTGAATGAATGAATAAAGGTGCATTTTGTTGGAATTTAGTTATACCTTTAAAATACTACGATTGTTTTATTGGCATTGGATGCACCTGAGGGTTTTATTAAGCGTGCCTATTCCTGTAGGTAATTCTTGTGAACCTGTGAAGTGTAGAGCCACAATTACATAGACTAAGGTCACGATCATGATGGTGGGAGTTGGAGGCCTGGGAAGAATGTTGTGTTAGAATAGGGGAAATCAAGGTAGATGGTGCACAGTCTAGGTCAACAAACTAAGGTCTGTTTATATACGTCTTTAAGGCAAGGCTGTTTTTAGGGTTTTATGTAGTGTTTTTTTTATCAAAATAATATTTGGACATGAGAATTATAAGGAATTTGGATTCCTGGATCAATTAGGATGTGATTCGAACTCAGCTCCTCTTGTTTGTCTGAGTCGCTGTGTGCTGCAGTGGCAGAGCTGAGTAGTTGCCAAGACCCACTGGCCTACAAACCTCGAATATTTATTTTCTTTGCAGAGACTGTAAAAGTGTGTCAGCTGCTGATTTTTAGCCTCCGGAATCTGTATTTGTAGACCTGGAGGAAGCCATGGGACTATAGAGGCCTGTTGCCTTATTTTAGAGACAATGCATATTTAAGACTGATTTCCCAGTCACACAGGTTTCCTCAAAGACTAATAAATTACAGCGTGTTTTCACATATCAATAACATATGGTATTGGCAGTGCCTGGAGCAGGTTGAGCTAAATTGTGTCATAATTTAGGGAGGACTGGGTGCATAAATATGGTCAAACCATAAGTAAACTGGGCTTGTAAAAGAAATGCAAATTAAAGTGGACCAATGTGCATTTGTTGATGGTGCCATAAACTGAAACAACTGGAGGGAAATTGGAAAGAATAAGAATTTTAAGTGTGCCTGGGGAATGGTGAGCCATTCTAGGGAAACACTTGCCTGCCCGAGAAAACTGAGATTAAAATCTTTCTTATATGTTGGGAGAAAAGCTGGCAGCTGAAGCCATCTAGAAGCGCCTCGGTGAGGCGAGCTGAGGCGTCCTGGTGCGAGACGCCTTTGACCGCCAGCGGAGCACAGGATTGTGTCTTAAACCAGAAAAGAGCTGCAGTCCTCTGATACCACTTGCTCGTTCGTTTTTACTGGTCAAATGTTCAATAGTTGTGTAACCAGTTTAGTTACGGAATGCTGGGAAATGAGAGTACGTAGCGTAGTCTCTCTTGGCTGGAATTACATGAATGTGACTTCCCAACGGATGAACGGGCTCGTGGATGTCTACATCTAGTGATTCCTCAGTTTTGACAGGTTATTAACATTTCCTGCATGGAGATTTGCCTGTTTCAGGTGACATATTTTTGTGTTAGGTTAAGCTTTATGTAAAAAACTATCTTTGGTTTGTTAAATTTGCTACAGTTCTCTTTTGGAAATGAAACATTAAACCTGACATTCGAGTGAAAAAAAACAACCATCAGGAGCCACGGGGAGCAGTAAAATGTATATTTGGAACAATTTCAAACTATTTGTAGGCCCAAGACCTAGACAGTGTCCTCATTGATCTTGGGAGATGAAGTTCGCCCTCGCTGTGAGACGTGTATTTTTAAGTGGCCAGTCTCTCAGAGTAGAGTCTCTGGGTCACTTGGAGCGTGTGAAGGACCATGCGGTTAATGTGTGCTTCTCATTCTTAGGGATAAGGTGGCAGTTCTCCAGGCCCTAGCCTCCACAGTACACAGGGTAAGTCGGCACTTTAGGGGTTTGTATCTAACACAGACAATCACTTAACGTTGGACTGCTTCATTAAATCACAATTCAACTGTCCTGGCTCCAAAGAGTTTCTCAGAAATGGTCTAATCTGTTCTTTGATACGTAAATGAGGAAACCAAGTTCTTAAACAGTTTTGGCTTTAGCTTAAGAGCCCCTGCCTTTTTGTCACTTTCTGCTCAAATTCACTGTGGTTAGTCCCAGTTATCTTTAAACGTTATCAGCTGTAGAGGTGGTTGAGGGGCGTGTTGGGGTGGAGGGGCAGGGGGTTGGGTTGTGCTGGCTAAAAATCCATAGGATACTGTGGAGAGAGAGTACCTGCCTTGCTAGAAACAATGCTTAGAGTCAGAAAGGGGGACCCAGAGCAATAGGCTTTGTGTTTCATCACTAAGTGCTTGCCTGTCATCTTGGCAAATAACTTTCTCTCTCGATTCTGTCTCCGAAGCTGCAGATGGAGGGCTCCTCATAGCACCAAACTCAGGGCGAGGGTGAGCGCTAAAGGAGTCCGTGTGTGTCAGAGGGTTTAGGACAGGCCCTGGCACAAAGGAAAGGCCCGAAAAGGCTGGCTCTTTTATGATTTCTACTCCTCTCATTGATTGTATTTTTCAGTCATCTGCTTTGTTGGCTATTCATGACTAAAGTTTGGAGTCTGGTAGCGAAACTAAAACGCAGTAACTTTTTAGTTATATTTTTCATTAACTTGAAACTACTTTTAATTTCAGCTATGGGGAAATTGTCCAAAGCAATCAAGTCTTTTCTCCTGCCACATACCTATGGTTTTTGACCTTCCTTGAGGCCATTGTCACAAATAGGTGAGAAGCGCATGGGATGTTGGATAGAAGGTGCACCAACACACCCGAGCAGTTTCTGAGCAAGGGTTTTAAGAGACTGCATCTCTCCCCTCATGGGAAAAATGAGGCTTCCTGTTCCCGAGAAGATGTGCAGTCTTGGGAACTCTAAAGAGCAGCGTTGCTATGAGTCGGAACTGACTCGGTGGCAGCGGGTTTGATTTTGGGTTTGTATCTGCCGACTTGCAAGGCTTTGCGATTTTGAACGTTCGCTCCGTAAATAGGCATGTGTGTGAAAGCCTCTCTGTGTGTACATGCTTAATGAGCTCCACTGGTTTTGCTTCTTGGGAGAACCCCGACTCAGGACCTGACGTATGAACTAGAGAAGTGGGCCTCTAGGTAGTTCTCACGGTGTTCATGAGGATGGCCTCGTGTGGGCGTTGTGTACCAAGAAGTCGTGCTGCATTGTCAAATTAGACATGCAGTTCCTGGGTAGAGCCTCGAGAGGGAGGCTAGAGGGAAACTGAGGATCTTGGTAGCAGGGCGATGGCAACAAGCCTGAGCTGCTGTGGAGACACTGAGAAGGATGGCTAACCTAGATTGGGAAAGGACATTCCAGAATAGTTACCACCGGATTGACCAGAGGAGCAGGAGGGGACACGGGAAACCGCATTCCTCACAGGCACATGGGTGAGTCTTGGCTTGGCGCCGTGGGAATTGAGGCTTGGAGAGGTGGGAAGCGAAAGAGGAGGGAAGATCATGAATCCCACACAGAGTTCTGGTTTTGTCCAGACTTCTGAAGGATTGTAAGCATAAGTGGGAGCTGCAAAAAGTTAACAGAAAAATTCACTATCTTTCCACAAAATTACAGACACCTTCTCATACTGCATTTAGGCATTGGGAAATAACGGGGAGCCCGAAGCGGTTAAACATTGATCTAACAAGCTTTTAGAAAAGCATTTATCCGACACAGCTTTTAGAAAAGAGAGTGGGAATTATTTTCACTTAAATATGTCAGGTAAACGTATTTTCCCATTTCCCTTGCAGACCTACATCCTTTGCTGTCACATTAACGCAACTCCCTCCTAGTTACTCAGGCCTAAATCTGGGGTGTGGTTTGGCTGGTCTTTTCCTCATGCTTCCCTTTAGCAAACCCTTTGCTTGTTACTGCAGACGCCTGTGCTCACGTCCCCAAGACCTCCCGGGTCGCAGAGTTAGGAGAACTCAGAGGACTCAGCATGTGGTGGCTGAGATTCATGAAAGCAACAGTAGCAGAGGGAAAAGTGCATGGGGGAAGTGAGCAACCAAGCAAAACCTCCCCGGGTCTTCGCCCATCGCCCATCGCCCAGTGAAGTCACACAGGGCACAGCTAATTCTAGCACTGAGCCGTGACTGAAATGTCTACAGGGCAAACTTGCTGGAGACTTGGTGCGTGCGGGGTTGTCACTGGGTGCTAGGCATGTAGGAGGGTGCCCGGAGGAAGTGCAAATGGTTTTCTGCACTTCAGTGCCTACCGAAGGCGTGAGTAGTTGGACCCTACCCAGTGGCCCCTCAGAAGAAAGGCCACTGAGAAGCCCGGGGAGCTTCGTGCTGTGGCATGCATAGAGCTGCCAGAAGTGGAATCAACTTGCAGCAACTGGCTTAGTCATGCAGAACTCCCTGCCTAGCACGTAAGACCACGCCATGCTTCCCCAAGGAAAGCCGGCGTCCAGTGTAAACCACCCTTTCCAGGTGAGGCACACTCAACCACTCCCCAGTGCTGGGAATGGTGAGAACCCACCCAAAATAGTTGAATGGAAGTGGTGACCTTTGAGTTGAACTTAGAGTGGCCAGTGCCACTTGGTTGAGATGGAGAAGATAGCGGGGGGAGTCGCTTTGTCAGGCAAGTTGGTTTGGGGTGTTTGCACTGCAGGGCCGGGCTGGAGAAGTTGTTTCCCAGACCATAGTGAAAATCATTGAGGCTGAGGTGGGAAGAATAAATCCAGTAAGTTAATCCAGCATGTCACCAAAACTAGAGTTACTGGGAGACCAAATAGGTGTGTGGGTGTGATAGAATTGGAGCTGGAGGCAGGTGGCTTGTTTTCAGAGTGTAGTCCAGAGCTGCTGTCTGTGCCTAGACTCTGCATCTCCGCAAAGAGCAGTGTGTTGTCACTGTGTGCTGTAAAGTGGATTCTAACTCAGTGACCACGGTGGAAGATCGTCGCATAGTATTTTCTTGCCTCTCACCTTTCCCACGCTCCAGGTCTGTCCCAGAGGTGCAAGGTAGATTCAAATTACCAACCTTCTGGTTCACGTCCAAGCACTCAGCCAAAGAGGAAATGAGCCTCGTATGGAAGTGGGAAGAGCCAGAGCTAGAGAGTGGCAGCAGGAAAGTAGGACAAGCAGAATACCAACTCCAGGCGTGAGCAGCCTTCTCTTGAGAGCTGTAGGTCACTGCCCTCGGGAAAGGCCAGGCCAATAGGCCAACTGGCCGTGGTACAGAAGGGAACAGGCATTCCAGAAAGCCCAGGAAAGAGGGTACAGGGAGTGGTTTGGGGCAGTTCCAAATAGGGCCTTTCGTGGTGCTGGAGTTGGTTTTATTCAGCGCTCTGGCACTAGAAATGTTTTAACGGAACCGTGGACAGCAGGACATGGTGAAGTTGCTGCTGCTCTGCCTCTGGCAGGGGTCTGGGAGTAGTACCCTTGTCTGTCTGTCTGGTGGGGAGTTGCTCGGATGAAGTTGACGTGTAGCTAGTGGTCCCGTTTTGAAGGAAACCATGTTCTAGTGCAGTGGTTCTCAACCGACCCTTTAATACAGTTCCTGGTGTTGTGCCCCCCCCCCCCCAACCATACCATTATTTCTGTTGTTACTTCATAATTAATTTTGCTACTGCCATGAATCAGGCGACCCCTGTGAAAGGGTTGTTCGACTCCCAAAGGGGTGGCGACCCACAAGCTGAAAACCACTCGTCTAGGTATTCCTCACCTGCAGTTTAAAAACAGTTCCTGGTGTTAGCTAGTCTCCCTTCTTAGAAGCAGTCATAGGTGGCGACCCTTTGTTGGTTTGGGGTGATTATAGCCATTTCTTGGAGAGCTGAGAGGACTAAGGTGTACGTATCCGTGTGTATGCCTTCTCTGTGTATGTGAGTATTCACATGCTGACATAAACCAGGGGTTTCAAACTGTTTGTGGGACGGTGACATTGACAGATCGCGGGGCTTTCCCCTTTATAAGAATTATATAGAATCTTACATGTGTAATTAAAGCGTGATTTGTAGAATTTTTGATCACCAAAACTCACAAGCTCTTCTTCATAACTATTTAGCTAAAGAGACTCTGCCTTCTCCACAGGACCCCACAGCTGTTCCCTCTGCATTTCAAGACGACCCATACCTCACTCCAACCTCCACTGTGGAGTCTGTGAGTGTTCCCATGTAACTTTTCTGGTGCTGGGCTTTATCCTGCTGGTTTGGGTGCAAGATGCATATATCATTTAACTTCATTGTAAAAACCTATTAAAAATTGCGGCTCTTGGTACAATTGGTAGGCTTTCTGAATCTTTTACTGATTCCCCCAACCTCTCCCAAAACTGACTGTTTTAGTTTTGAGTATTTAGGAATCTTCCCCACTTGAGTGGCCCTCTCAGTTAAGCTGCACTAGCTTTCTGCTCCCATAAAGAGTTACTGCCTCAGAAACCCACAGGGGCAGAGGGGCCAGGACTGCCCTCTCCTACAGGGTCACTATGAGTGGGAATTGATTTGATGGCAGTGAGTTAGAGTTAGAGTTTGAGTTTGAGTTGTCCCCCTTCAGATTGCCTACTGTGAGCTGGGCTTGTTCCCTCGCCCCTGGTGGAAGAGGGGTGTAATACAACATGGTTTCTAATTGGGATCCAGTGTTGTGTGTGGTCAGAATATTCTTGCTTAGGGTTCAAATTTGCTCTATAAGTAACCAGTTGATATTTTAATCTTTTTTTCTTATGTAGCGCTTATTTTTATTGGCAAAGAAGTCTGGAGCGAATGCAGCTAAGTTTATAATTAGTTCATATCCCAAATATTTTCTGAAGGACATCGCTGAACCTCATATACCGGTAAGGAGAGATAATTGCAAGTTTCAGATAATACTATGTATAATTATATAGGTATAAATTATGCTCTCCTGGCTAACACTTGAGTAATTATTTAAATGCCCTCATTTCTTGAGGGAAAGACCCTTTAACAAGTAGTGTTACCTGTTCATGATACTAACTTTTTTGACTCTTCCTTAAATATATTTGCTCCTCGTAACTTTGTTTTCTGTGACTTGGCATCCTTGACACCAGTTTCTCAGATCTTTATTTGTACAGTTTCACTAAGGACTCCTTAAGCAATTTGTTGGGTTTCCTGCTCAGTCTTTCTTTCTCTGCCTGCAATAGCAGGCTTATAGCCCATTTGGCACTTAAATCCTACTTTGCACTCCAAAATGTATTTCCAACTACTGTATGTACTTGTGTACAGCCGAGTTTTTCAGCACATTTTTATGCTGGGAAACACCACCCCCCCCCCCTTGGCTTATTCTCAAGTGAGGGTCCCACTTACCTGTTCACCGTGCAGTGCGGGTGTTCTCCGGTCTCTCCCGCTCATCTGCGGGCACCTGCAGCCTCTGTGGGTGGTCCGATGACTGCTGATATCACCGCTCCTCTTTTCTCCTGCACGCCGGCAGCCTCTGTGCTGTCCGTGCCGTACTGGGCAAGAACCTGCCTGCTTCTGTGTGCTGGTACCTGGGGCGCACGGCATCCTTGTCAAATGAATGTCGGATGTAGCCACTCTTCTCCAGGGCTGTGACCAAGGACGTAGCCTTTACCGTCTTACCTGTACTTGGTCACGCCGCCTTGCTCCACCCAAGCATTGCTGAATACAAGTACCGGTGTATCTCTGGTCTTGGATATACAGTACGTTTATATACAGTACTTAGTCTGCTATGTTTTATTTTTTATTTTCTTATTAACCCCTATCTGGACTAACCCCTATCTTGTTAACCTCTATGCTTGCATAGAGCAGCCTGTGCTGGGCTCATCATATACACACTGTGTTGTGTACACACTGTGTTACTGCATGTGTTGCATTAGAACTTCCCTTACATTCGGTAACACAGTGCATACACAACGCAGCATGTATATGATGAGCCCTAACACAGGCTGCTGTATGCAAACAGTCATGTCATCACATTCTGGAATATCATCAGCCTGCGTTAGACCTCAAACTACAAGCTGTGTTGTGTACATGCGGTAAGGCAGCATATGTAGTAACGCAGCACATGAAGTAACACAGCGTGTATAGTTATTGTTACCATATTGTGTTTGTTGAACCTCTTTTCCACTTAAGAGCTGGTTTACCGTTGTTGTTTTTTAAAAGTAAATATTCAAAAATATTTAACCTGATGCCTCAATTAATGTAATTTTATTGGTATCTATTTTTATTTTGAAATTTACCAGTAGCTGCTGCATTTCCTACCCTAGGCTTATACTCGAGTCATAAGCTTTCGTAGGTTGTTTGTGACTTATATTCGGGTCGACTGATAGTCTAGTATGTGCGGTACTACTTTGTTCTGTACAGTGCCTGCTGAGTGTCATTTGTGCTCATTGGACATGACAAGTGTCCCCGTCCCTTGTGCTTATCAGTAGAAATCAGTACCTCAGGTGTACCGGTGTACTGTGTCCAAAACTAGTCCATTCTGCTCAAAGCTCCCTGCTGCTTAAAACCCAAACAGCCCTCCTTCTCATTCATTGACTCCTCGCAGCCCGTGAGGAAGCCAGGACCGTCATGTGGTGCACATTGAACCCCAGGGGAGACAGTTGTAACCGTAGCTCAAGGTTCCCTTTTGCTAGAACAACTCCTATGGGATCCTGACCTCTAGTGGGCCCTTGACCTAAGCAGACCTAAGTTCAGCATCTAGAAAGCTGGGAGGCAGCCAGACACAATCTTGTTTTGGAGTTGGGGGAGGGGCTTCATTAGATACTTAATACAAGAGACGGTACTGTGGATGAAACATGAGTTGGATGAGTGCAGTAGTTCTGTTTGGTGTGTAGGAAACACAGTACGTACCCTATTCAGTTGTCCTTTTACTTCAGCCTACATGTGGTGACTGGTTATTTTGTTTTTCTAGTGTTTAATGCCGGAGTACTTTGAACCTCAGATTGAAGGTGTAAGTGAAGCTGCCCTGGAAGAAAGAATTAAGCTCAAAAAAGTCAAAGCTTCCGTGGACATGTTTGATCAGCTATTGCAAGCAGGTAGCAACATTTCATTAAAGTCATTCTAAGAAGGTAGTCTTTGAAGATGGGTCAGAGTGCCTGGGGCTAACATTTCAAGCACTGTTGTATTTGCGCTGCTAGTTGGTTGTGCAGTTTATGTATCTGATAGTGTAATAGGTAATCACTTTCTGCTTGGCTTCATCTTAAACAACATAAGAGTTGCAACTTGGGTAACTTACCCTCATGTGCTCGACCACAGGTAGAGAAAGTACCATCTTTCTTAGTTTCCAGTCATTTGTGAATGTCAGCTGGGTACTGGGTACTGAATTAAATCGACCTATACCTTGGTGGCATAGTGGGTTACGCATGAGGCTGCTAACAGCAAGGTCAGCAGTTTGGATACACCGGTGCTTTGTGGAAGAAAGAGAAGGCTGTCTCCTTCAGTCTCAGAAACCTTAGGGAGCACTTCTAATGTGCCCTAGAGGGTTTCTGAGTCAGAACTGGCTTGACAGCAGTGGGTTTGAGGGGGCGGGGGGGGGGGGGGGGGGGGGGGGGGGGGGGGGGGGGGGGGGGGGGGGGGGGGGGGGGGTGGCAAGGCCCAAGTTGCAGTTGGCAGTCACGTAGAACAGAGAGCACCGAGCCTTCAGATCTGGGGCCTGGATAGTGGTGTTCGCTCGGACACTAACTAGCTTTACGGCCTGAGAAAGGTCGCTGAGTTGCTCAGAGGGTCTTGAAAATCTTGGTGGTGAGTGTGGTCTGGATGACCCCAGGGCTGTCGGTCCAGCTTGCACGGCTGAAACGCTATCAGGAGAGCCCCTGTGGAATGTGGGAGCACCAGCATGATCTAAGGCAGAGCAGAGCCTATGCTGTCCATAGCACAGAACACCATTCTGACAGAAACTTAGAGGAGCTGCGGGTTTTACAGTCACTTTCCAAAGGAACTGGTGCTGCAGTAATATTCCCGGGATTACACAGCACCGAAACGACAGGGTTGGCTGCCTCCCCAGGGGAATGAGAGTCCACAGCCTGTGCCCTCTCCACTAGGCCAGGCGCTGTCTTCTGGGCTTTTTCATTCCTTGAGCAATTTTATTGTCAGCGTATTTATTTAGAAAGGTGTGATGTAAAATAGTAAATTTTGCCTCTTTCCTGTGCCCTTTTTGTAATTGAGTGTCAAAATGAGAACATAGTGCTTTTAGCATCTGGGTTTTTTTTAATCATCTTATTAGGGGCTCATACAACTGCTATCACATTCTATACATACATCAATTGTGTAAAGCACGTTTGTACATTCATTGCCCTCACCATTCTCAAAACATTTGCTCTTTACCCAAACCCCTGGCCTCAGCTCCTCATTTTTTCCCCTCCCTCCCTGCTTCCCTCTCCCTCATGACATGACCCCTTGATAATTTATAAATTATTATTCTGTTATATCTTTCCCTGTCCGACGTCTCCCTTCACCCACTTTTCTGTTGTCCGTCCCCCAGGGAGGAGGTCACATATACATCCTTGTACTGTAATCGGTTTCCTCTTTCCAACCCATTCTCCCTCTACGCTCCTAGTATCGCCATTCACACCACTGGTCCTGAAGGGATCATCTGTCCTGGATTCCCTGTGTTTCCAGTTCCTATCTGTACCAGTGTACATCCTCTGGTCTAGCCAGACTTGCAAAGTAGAATTCGGATCATGATAGTGGGGGAAGGGAGGAAGCATTTAGGAACTAGAGGGAAGTTGTATGTTTCATCGTTGCTACATCGCACCCTGACTGGCTCATCTCCTCCTCGCTGCCCTTCTGTAAGGGGATGTCCAATTGCCTACAGACGGACTTTGGGTCCTGCACCCCCCATCATTCACAATGATATGTTTTTTTTGTTCTGATGATGCCTGATACCTGATCCCTTCGACACCTCGTGATCACACAGGCTGGTGTGCTTCTTCCATGTGGGCTTTGTTGCTTCTGAACTAGATGGCCACTTGTTTATCTTCAAGCCATTAAGACCCCAGACACTATGTCTTTTGATAGCCGGGCACCATCAGCTTTCTTCACCACATTTGTTTATGCACCCGCTTTGTCTTCAGCGATCGTATCATGGAGGTGAGCACAGTGATAGGATTTTTTGTTCTTTGATTAGCATCCAATTCTGGGCAAGCCTCTCAGTGCAGACCTGGGTCCCAGTCGAGCGCTGCTTACATTTGTCGAGGGGTGGGCATGGTGGGTATGGATGGCTGGGCTCTGGTGGATATGAAAGGTGAGCCCTTGACACTCAGGGCTTCTCTCTCTCAGGATTTGAGCCCATCAGATAAAGAGCTGCATATCAGACTTCATCGTGGTCTATAGTTGTTCATGTTAAGCTACATGAGAAATGGGGAAAATGTCCCTGTCTGCACCTCTCCTGCTGACACTAAATTGGTAAAGTGATGGGTGATATTAAGTCTAGCCAGCGAGTGGAGTAAGTGACAGATTTCAGCATACTGGCTTTTGGTAGTTCTTGTGTTTTCAAGGTTTCTTTCTTCTCCCCACACAGGAACTGTTATCTCTCTGGAAACGACTAATAAGCTCTTGGATCTGCTCTGTTACTATGGTGACCAAGAGCCCCCGGCTGATTATCATTTTCAGCAAACTGAGAAGCCAGAAGAATTGGTAATCAGTCGCCTTCTATAGTTCATAAGGGTAGACCTGGCATTGGTTTCAGTTGCCCCTAGAACCTCTCTCGGATTAACGTAGGCTCTGGTCACGTATCCAAATAAAGGTCAGAGCCTTGTGCTGAGACGGAATGCAGCAGCCTGACACTCGGTGGTGTGCACACGGGAGAGAAACGATTAATGTAGCCCGACGTCCCTTTTACAGATGCGTGGGCTGGTGTCACTTCAATGACAGTACGAAGCAAACAGCCAAAAGATTCCTGGTCCCTGGCCCTCCTGAAAGCCCGTGCACACACAGGCCAGAGGAATGGCCATGCTAGACTGGGTGTACCAGGCACAACGTGCCCGGAAGGGCTGGCCTGCGGTGAATGGCACCCATCTCAACGCTGAGTTTTACTCTTAGAAATAGCTGCCCCCAAAAACATTTGGATCAGATGCACAAATATTGTCAGTGTCAAGTTCTGTTTCTCACCCCACAGCCCCCACTAAAAGAAAGGAGTAGGTTGTCTGAATGCTGGTTATTGGAGAGTGGTTGAGAGCACTAGTGTAGGTCTGTTTGGGTATGGGAAACTGAGATGTTAATAGAAGCCCACCTGTCACCAACTCTGACTCAGTGACAGGCAGTTGAACCTCCTCCCTACCATTAGCCTTTCCAAGGCTGTAATGTTTCCAAAATCAGATGATCTGGTGGGTTTGAACCATCGAACTTGCTGTTAGCCCTGGAGCTCTTAGCTACTGGCCACCAGGACTTCTTAGACAATGAAGTGGAGAAGCAGCATATATAACCTGTAATAACGAGCTTACAAAAGTGGTAGAAAAATAAAATCTAAAGATAATACAGGTTTTCCACAAATATTTTGAAACCCCTGTGTATATTCGCTTGATTTTATAAGTATCGTTTTACATGTGTGAAAATGAATCTGGGTGAGCAGAAGGCCATCCCAGCTCTTCTCCACTAACCAACCTGGGGCCTTCCTTGCCAGCCCCCCAGCAACCACCCTCCTGAGGCCACAGGCTCCTGAGGCAGCTTGAGCTATGCAAGCCAGGTCTGGCTGGCTGTGTGTCAGCCTGACCCAGATCTTGATCTGTAAATGTGGGGCAGTTTATTAATAAAAAGAAAACACTGGCTGCATTGCTGGTCAGTGCTTACAAGTGTTGGGACTGGACCAGACATCCTGTCTCTGTAGATCGGGTGTCAGGGTGTCTTCTCTTGCCCCTCATGATGAAGAGTATTTTTGTGTGGATTCAGCCAGATAGCGTTCAATGTATGTGCTTCCTCAAGAGACAGACTGTTGCGTGGCCTTCCAGTTTCTTTCTCTCCTTGGGCAAGGCCTGATGGGGCCAGCTTTGCTTTTCATCTGTAAATTCTCTGATCGACCATGCGGCATTGTTACATAGAGGTGTGCACGTGTACTGGTCTACGCTTTTCCTTCTGATGGGTCTGTTTATACTTCCGTGAGGTTCTTTTTGTAGTGCATTCCATTGTGGTCCTAACTTTGATTTAGTACCTGCTAATGATTCATTTCAGGAAGAGGCCACAGAGGAAAACAGCGAGAAGTCTAGGAAGAAGATTGGTCATCAGCTCGGATTAGCTTGGAAGTATGTTGTCGTAATTGATAACAAGTTGATTCTGACCATAGGGATCCTATAGGATAGAATGTAACTGTCCCCATGAGTTTCCTAGGCTGAACTCTCCTACGAAAGAGGTTGGCTGGTCTTTTTGCCCCCAAAGTGCTGGTGGGTTTGAACTGCCAACCTTTTTGTTAGTAGCTGAGTTATTAACCGTTACACCCGCAGGGTTCCTTAATTCATTTGAAGTTCATATTACTATCTAAGGTGCTCTAGTTGTGCTGTCAGCTTATATATGTTCGGCTCATAACCACGAGGTTGGTAGTTCAAATCCACCAGCCACTCTGAGGGAGTAAGATGAGGCTGTCTGCTTAGGAAAGATTGGCAGTCTTGGATACCCTGAATAGGGTGACTCGGAATCTGAGTCACATCCATGGCAGTAGGTTTGGGTTTTTGGTATTGTTTCTTAACAGTGCACGAGCAACCGCCCATCATCGTCCCACACAAAAATGCATTCAATAATATGAAATGTAGTTTGTTTTTAATTTAAAATTTGTATTTGCCTCCATTTGGGCATTTCTAAATAAATACCTGCAACACGTGTTTTTGTAATGTGGCATATGTGCGTAGAGTCCATGTATACATGTATACAAAGAAACCATTAGTGGATACTTGTGGGAAAGTGTATGTGCGGGGTGGCAGCGGGTGGGGAGACTTGATAACATCCTGGTTCTGCCTTTTGACGGCATAACTGGGCAACTTAAAGCTGAAGTTCTCCTGGGCGTGGTTTTCCTCACTTTCAGAGTTAGGATGGCCGTATCTTCCTCGGGGTGCTGAGAGTGTATGTGCAGGGCACACTGTGGCACAGTGCAAACAATCGGTGGTAGTGGTATTGGCGCAGCCTGTGTCCCTGGCTCACATTGACTGTCTGTGTCTAGAGAAAACAACAATGCTGAGAGGATATTTGCTCTAATGCCAGAGAAAAACGCACATTCCTACTGCACAATGATCCGGGGCATGGTGAAGGTTAGTCTTTTCTGTTTGTACTTCTGCTACGGCAGGATTTCTCAACCTCAAAACTGCTGGGGGACTGACCCATACATATAACACATTTCATGGCTCCTTGGCCATGGGTTCCATTCTGACTCGGCAATCCTGTGGGCACAGGAGAGAGCCAACACCGCCTCTTTCTCTCTCAGAGCAGTTGGTGGTTTCGAACAGCTGGCCTTGTGGTTAGCAGCCCAACCCATAACCACTATGCCACCAGGGCTCCCCAGGAAGGCAAAATAAGAAGCATGTCTGCTTTGTTTGCTGCTCTGTTCCCAAACTATAGCAGTCATCGTGCATGTGATTTCTTGAATTAATTTTGCCCTTTTAATTTTTCTCCTTCTAGCACCGAGCTAATGAGCAGGCATTAAGCTTGTACTCCGAATTATTGAACAGCAGACTTAGCGGTGAGTGTGCCTTCAAGAAGGTGTGTGAGCGGTCTGGCTCTTCCTCAGGGCCTGCTTTGTCTTGGCTCTGATATGTGAGACAGGATTGGAGAAGGTGGCTGCCACCTCAACTCCACATTGGACTAAGGTCGTCTCCTTCCTTTACAGCTGATGTACACACCTTCAATGCTTTGATTGAAGCAACGGTGTCGGCCATGAATGAGAGATTTGAGGACAGGTGGAAAAAGGTGCAGGTAAGGAGGCGCCCTTGTTTTGTCTTCGAATAGGCCTCGGGTGCACTGGTAGCTCTTCACTGAGTGTAGGGTAAGTGGCTGTGCATGGCTCGTGGGAAGAATAAACTTAATTCCCTCAGAGCAGACAAGTAGAATTCATGAAGATCTGGGTTTTATTCATAGGTGTATGAATATGTGCTTTTTTGCAAATTATAGAAAATGTATTTTAAAACCGATGTAGCAAATTTGTTGTAAAGTTATCTCATAAGTTCTAAACATTAAAATCATGGAATTGCTGTTTGGTAACGTGGAGTAAAACGTGTGCTTGTATTGTACTAGTTATTTTAAAAAGCACAAACTTAAAAGTCCATTCTAGCATCGTCTTTGCCTTGAGCCTTCTTTCCGGGAGGACTCACTGGATGAGGGCTGGACCATGAGATGTCGTTGGACGCATGCGGGCACTTCTGAAGTGCTTCCCCAGCAATGTCACTGGTCCTGCTGATTAATAAAATAACTCTGAAATCAGGAGTTTTGGTAACTTGCTATGGATGTAGCCTGAATGAAAAATTCTTCCTCTTTTTTGCCTTCGCTCAAATAGGAAATACTGTCATAATATCCTGGCATAAACAATTATTTCCTGCTTTTGATGAAACAGGAACTGTTGAAACACATGGTTGCACAGAACGTGAAACCAAATCTGCAGACTTTTAATACCATCCTGAGATGTCTCCGAAGATTCCAGGCGTTTGGGAAGCTGCCGGCTTTGCAGACCTTCCGGGAGATGAGAGCCATTGGAATAGGTAAGGAAGGGTGCAGGCAGGTTGCTGGCTGCAGGTTCTGGGTCCAGAGCGTGCAGGTCGATAGTGGAAACACCTACTGGTTGCCGTGAAGGGCTAGGGACTGCCTTCCTGGCTTGGAAGAGCCACGGGGTCATCTTCACCTTACAGCCCCCTTTAGTACCTTACACCGGTGGTTCTCAGCCTTCCTCATGCCGCTGCCCTTTCACACCGTTCTTACATTGTGCTGACCCGCGACCATACCGTTAGTTTCGTTGCCACTTCTGTACTATAACTTTACTAATGTTATGAATCGGGCGACCCGTGAAAGGGTTGATCGACACCCCCAGGGGGTCTGACCCACATGTTGAGAACTGCTCCCTTGTTAAACCGTTTTTAATGAGTTTTTTATTGTGAATCAGGTGTGTGGGTGGGCAGGGTTACTTTCCCGACCAGGGCTTCTGCACTCATCCATTAAACCACTCATCAACACACACTCTGCCTCCTCTGAACGCAGCCACTTCTCTTGACAGGCCTCCCTTCTCCCCCAGTCACCCAGGTCAATATCTGGCAACCTTCTAGGCCAGCCGTGCTCAACCTTTTGGAGGTCAAGCGCCCCTTTCTCAGGGATCACCTAAGACCATCAGAAAACACATATTTTCAGTGGTCGTAGGAACCGAGACACCTCTCCTCTATCCGTCTCCAGGGGTCCACCCACATGCAGATAACACCCACGTATGAGCCCCTGAAATGTAGACTGTTATCCGTGCTACACCATGCTTCAAGACAAAATTTCACTTAGTATTTGTCATTAGAAATAAATATTCCACAATATATAATTACATATTGTTTTTGTGATTAATCAGTATGCTTAATTATGTTCAGTTTGTAACAATGAAAACATTATGCATATCAGATATTTACACTATGACTCATAACAGTAGCAAAATTACAGTTATGAAGTAGCAACGAAAATAATTTTATGGTTGGGGACATCACAACGTGAGGAACTGTCTGAAAGGGTTGCGGCATGAGGTTGAGGTTGAGAACTACTGTTTTAGGCGGTTGCTTCTCTTCCCATCCTCTTCAACCTCCCTCAGGCACCTCCAAAGTCTGTCCCCTTTGGTGGACAAGTCTGTGTCTTGGTTTTTATCCTAAGCGGTGTCTGTATCTGCCCTTTGGGGACGGACTCCCCTCAGCAGAATGTCCTTCAGTCCCTTTCAGCCGGGAGGTGCTTCGGAGTTGTGGTCCAGTGTTCCAGTGTGTGTATCTCTGTTCCTTTAGCCATTTCTTTTGATGGGCGTTTCGGCTGTTGCCACCTTTTTGCTGTTGTGCACCGCACTGCCATCAACATGAGAGCACATATGTGTAGTCATTGTCCAGCGTTTACTTTTAGAAAAATCCCTGAAGCTTTTCTGGCTTGTTCTTACTTCTTCAGGGAATAGTAGTCAGCAGAAGGATTGCTGGCCTGTAAGGAATCTCCATTCTCAGTTGTTGGGGGTAGCACCGTACTACCTCCGTGGTTGTATACCTTAGTGCTCTTTTATTTCTTAATTGTGTACAGAATTCTGCACTTAGAATAGACTGGCCTCAAATTCTGTGACATAGTCTAGCAAAAGGAAACATGTAACCCAGATGTGTGCTTGTGTGTTGTGTCATTGTGCATCATTCTTAACTGAAGAATCAGGGTAAGAACATGAGCTGTTTCGTTTTTATAGTAGCATTAAGACTTGCAAACATGATGGGATCTATACAACTATTTTCACCTGACCAGAAATGAGTCTTGATTAAATAACAACGATACGTTTTTAGTTCAGCGTACAATGATAAGATATATTTTGGACAAATTTGTTTTGACTTATTTCTTTTTTTTTTTCTCCACCTGGTAATTCAAGAACCCTCGCTTGCAACATATCACTACATTATTCAAGTATTTTATCAGTCTGGTAAGTATTATCTTACGTTACGTTGCTTATATAGAAAATTAAACAGCTCCCTTGAGTTTACCTGACCAGTTGTTACAAATTTACATTAGAACTATACACAGAGGCTTCAAAACACTTTCCGAAAGGTAGGATTGGAAGGTAAAATAGAATTTACCCATGAGCCCGAGTCCTCCTCATAACCATTTGGATGCAGACATTGTGGATACGTGAATTGATTTGTTTGACTAGGAATATTGGAGGTGGGTTTTTTGATACATTAGTACTCAGTCGTAAGACTGAAAGGACTGCCTACAGGTTTTAGCCCTATTTCCCCACTTGGTTTCTTATCCAAGTTGTATTGTAAGGGACATGGCTATTTGAATGGGTGGGTCAGTTCAGAGGGGGTGAAAGTCAAGCTGAAGAGCCTCTGGTGGAGCCGAAGGACAAAGACCTGTGGTCTCCCCAGATGAGCTCCGGGCTGGAGAGGGAGGGAGGAGAGTGTGCCTCTGCACTGGGGGCAGGCGTGGCAGTGGTGGAGGAGATGGACTTGCTTGACCCGTTTGTATCCTTTGCAGACAGCGCTTCAAAAGTATCATCCCCTATCATCTATGATATAATGGATGAATTAGTGGGGAAGAAATTTGACACAAGGGACCTGGATGATGGTATGTCATTTTGCTCATCTAAACCCTGTGGGCTTTTGGAGTGCTGGTTAATTGAGGCTTTGTATGTTATTTGATGAGCACAGGGTTTTGTAGTATTTTGAGTGGTTATTCGGCGAAAGCCAGAGTGTCTGGCCATTTGCTGTGCCTCTTCCCTCTTTGTTTTATTCCTTTAGCTTTATCTTGTGTATTGTCAGTTATATTGCCAGGATTTATTACTGTTACTTCCTGGAAAAACTCTTTTTGCCCATCCTAACCATGGCTCTTATGCACTTTGGTTTTCAGATATGTTTTTTCAGTCCGCCATGCAAGTTGTGAGTACCATTTCTGGTTGAGTCCTTCCCCTGGGGCCCTCATCGTCCCCGGTCTGTCCTCGGACCGTGTCTTGACTCAGTCTGCCTTCCCGCGCGGCTCCTTTCACCTCCCGGCACTCACCATGCAAGTCTAGCTGCCGGGGTTTTTTTCTTTTTCTCTGACATCTACTGCTATTCCTCTCATAGTGTCTTTACCCTGTGTTTATTGTTTAAATTCCCCTTTTCTGTATTTCTGTTCCAGATACGGCTACAGAGCATTTCATTCATTCCTGTTCATGACTTTTTACTTGACAGTTATCATATATTTTCAAGTGGTTTCAGAATGAATGTTATACCCTGTTACCTAAAGATAATTGCTTTGTAGTGAAATGTGTATCACTCCTGATTTTTTTCCCTTTGTATGTGAGCACATCTCTCCCTATATGTACCCTGTGGGGGAGGGACTTTGATGACAACACACTAGTGCATGGTGAGAAAAGACTATTGCTTTCATAAGTCAATAATAAATATTGGTACTTTTCAGGCCTTTTCTCTCAAAGACCTAGAACTTGCTTATAAAATACATGGCCTTTTGAACACTGGCGACAATCGGAAGTTCATTGGACCTGATTATCGGCGTAATTTCTATTAGTAAGTGTGCTAGAAATGTGTCTTTGGGCAAGAAGTCTAAGTGACCATGAGTAGAATGGCCAGCGAGAAGATGTTGGGGGCCTTCCTTAGCGTACCTGCACTTATTGTAAGGACCAGGCCCCTGATTTAATGAAACCCACTGCCGTCGCTTCTCAGTGGGTCTGGGTGTATCGGCTTCTCTAGGGTTTTGAGGCTAAATCGTGGTGGCAGCAGAGAGCGCCATCTTTCGCCCGGGGAGCAGCTGCTAGGCTGAGCTCCTGACCTTGCGGCTTGCAGCCCTGTGCTGAACCCCAACCCAAAGTGCCACCAGGGCGCCGGGTTAAGTGGAAACAGTTCATTGAGCGCTTTATCTTTCAAGCCCATGTAATCTTTTTGCCTTACCTCTACTTTGCAGGTTTTGTGTTTTTTGAATTTTGGAACAGAGTGGATGGGTCACAGAAGGGGCTGTCTGGCTTGTTCTGATATCTTCCCCAGCACCTTGCTTTTGTTTTTAAAGAACCCAGACTGGCTCTGTAAATGGATTTGCTTGGGCAGATGAGCGCATGAATGACAGGTGGGACCCTGTTAATTGGTGTGGTGATTGCTGCCATCTGTGCTCAGATCCTTGCCTCACATGGAATGTTCTCAAATGAGTACACGTAATTAGCAGCATGGGGATTATATAAGGTGTCAGCCTGAAACTGTGCCGTATTACCGCCTGGTGTTAGGTGTGAGGAGCCCTGGTGGCCTGTGGTGGGTTACTGGTTGAGCTGCTAACCACAAGGTCAGCAGTTCAAGCCACCAGCTGTTTCCATGGAGACAGCTGAGGCTTCCTGCTCCCATCGAGGTTGACGGCGTCCGCGCCTCTGTGGGAGTGTGCCCATGGAGGCAGTGAGTTTGAGTGTTGCTTGGGCGGGGGTTTTCTAACTCGCCTTTTCTCTCAGTGGCAGGTTCTTCAGTTTGCTTTGTCTGATGGAACACATCGATGTCACCTTGCAGTGGTATAAGGACCTGATACCTTCAGTAAGATGGTTCATGGCTTAATTTACCATCGCGGACAAGTCTGTGTCTTTATTAGTGCTGTTAAAAATGTACTTGAATTTTTCTCAATTAGGTCTTCTTTCCCCATTCCAAAACGCTGTTAGATCTTCTTCAAGCCTTGGATGTGGCCTGTCGGCTAGAGATGATTCCTCAGGTCTGGAAAGGTCAGTTTCACCTTGTGGGGGCCTGACCTCTGTCCCTGGTAAATGCCCTGTGTATGGTGAACGAGCACATAACCATTGTTAATGATAGCCACTTCCACTTTGGACTGAATTGAATACATTAGCTGAAGGCTGCTCCCAGCCCACTTCTTCATGTTGCACATTGGATTGTGTAAGTTAAATGTGCTAAGGACCACCTACCTGAGAGTCTTCCTCTTCCAGACCCTCAGTCTGATCCCATGTCACGGGCTCCCTGACTCGGTACCAAGTGGCATCAGTTGGTTTGGTTGCTCCCCGAAACCAGCAGTACTTTGTTTCTAAGCATAACAACCGTGATCATGGTTTCTGTGAGCTGTTCTGTCTTGAATTGATTGCAAAATAAGACATGCACTTCTAGGGGATTCCTGTATTAACATCCATTTCTACCTTCCGTGTCTGAAAACTAGAGCTTGCCCTTTTAATTTGCATTACTACTATAATTGCGTATAAAAGATTGAAACTCCCAAAGTATTACAAGACAGTGACTTCCCATATGGAAGTGATGACTTCCCGTGTGCTACGTGTGCTTTGTTGAACGGAATACCAGGCCCACTTACACAGCACCTGATTAGAACAGGTTACTGGCCTTGGCTCTCACTACTGTTTTTACTCTTTGTTGCCTTGAATTATCCTGGTGGCTTTCTGGAAGCTGGGAACAGATACTGTTAGCCACTTACTTTCACCTTCCCTGATGAATGGTTGTCAGCTGGAGATGGACAGAGGTCAGCCAAAGCTGCGTTGGGCTTACGAGATGAAGGTCACTCATCGCTGTCCCTTTCCCTTCCAAGATAGTAAAGAGTACGGCCACACCTACCGCAGTGTTCTGAGGGAAGAGATCCTCACGCTCATGGCCAGGGATAAGCACCCGCCAGAGGTAAGGAAGCCACCTTGAAACAGTGTGTTGTCTCCGTGTGACTGGTGCTAAGCAGCATGCCTTTCTCACCAGTATCAGTGTAAGGATCAGTCTGGTCTGTCTGTGGAGGATGCTGCCCCCGGACTGCAGGTTTCAGTTAGGCCCATTGAAACTGGTCCACACATTAGTGTCATTTCTACAGTCCACCTCAGTCCTCTAACCCAAAACGAGAGCTATGCATAGCCTGTCTGGGTACTGGAGGGCTGACTAGCTCGAGACATGATGTTCCCTACTGGGCAGTACTGGGGACACATGGCGGGGAGTGAGTCGGGTCTGACTACCCCCACAGAACCAAGAAGAGATCAGCAGCGGGAGCAAAGCCAAGCCCCAACGCCCCTGAGGAGTCCCCCAAAATAGATTTCAGGCTAGGAGGGACGGTTCCTGGACCCACCCTCACCACCTTCCAGGACTGTAAGTCATATAGACTTTTATAGTCATAAAAGTCAGTGGACAGACCTGTAATTATGTACGCTTTTCCGATATTTTGTGTACTAGGGTTTTTATTCATTCTTTTGTTTTGTCTCTGTTACTGTTTTTAAACCTGTATAAAATAGGCACGGGAAGCAAGCCCGAGGAAAAAGCAATGGGACAAATGGTTCTGGGGGACTGTGTAAATATGTAAATATATTCATATAAATAGGTATTGGTCTATGAACATGTATTTATATGGCAATACATTGAGAAAGTAGACGGACTTTGGGCCTCTGCTCAAGTCCTCCCTCAATGCAAAAACACTTCTAAAACTGGTATTCTGTGATGCTCACCCTCCTGACGTGATCGCTGAGACAAAGCAGGTACATAAGCAAATGTGGAGAAAGCTGATGGTGTCCGGCTGTCAAAAGATGAGCATCTGGGGTCTTAAAGGTTTGAAGTCAAACAAGAAGCCATCTAGCAGAGAAGCAACAAGCCCACCTGGAAGCAGCACACCAGCCTGTGTGATCACGAGGTGTTGACAGGATCAGATAACAGGCATCAGAAGACCCACAACAAAATCAAACATATTGCTGTGAACAAGGCGGGTTGGAGTGGAGACCCCAAACCTATCTTTAGACAATAGGACTTCCCCTCACAGAAAGATTAAAAGGACAGAATGGGTCATCCAGGGCGCAGTGTAGCTCCGTTGAAACACAATAATCCTCTGGTTCTTTGAGGCTTCCTCACTCACACTGTCATAAGCTCAGTCCTGCCTTTTAGTTCTGGCTAAAATGTAGCATGTACACTGGTACATGGAATTCAGGTCAGATAAATCCCTCAGGAAGAGAAATGGGAGTCGTGATGTTGGGGGGGGGGACCAATTGGAATGATTGATGCATAATTCTCCCCCACCCAGGAGGGCGAACAGCAGAAACGTGGGTGAAGGGAGTCAGTGGTTGGTGTAAGATAAGAAAATAATTTATCAAGGGGTCATGAGGGGAGGAGCTGATAACAAGGACTCAGAAAGTAAATGTTTAGAATGATGATGGCAACATATATACAAATGTGCATGTTTGATACAATTGATGTATGGACTGTTAAAAGAGCTGTAAGAGCCCCCAATAAAATGATTGTTAAAAAATTCACCAACGGTCCCCCACTGCCATTTGGAAAAAGCCTGAACTTCTTGGTTCCTGCCAACTGCTCTGACCTTATTTTCATCACTTCTTTCCAACTCTTCTTGTGGCTAAGAACCACCTGTGACACTTGATTGTGTCTGTGTAGGTGCAAACCCCAGGTCCTCCATTGACTCCTTTGGGGCCCTGGGTAACTTCCTTTGTGCCTCAGTCCCCTTGTTTGTTAGCGGGGGACTGTAGTGCGGCCAGATTCGTAGGAAATGGACCTCTGTTCTGACTTTGCATTCCTAGGAAAACAAGCATCAGTGAGTCATTTCCCAGGACAGGTGGTGGTCTTCTGCTTTCTCTTCTGTCTGCATTGGGTACTTAGGACCCATGTGAGCCATGCACGTGGGAGGCACAGTGCTTTGTGGGGGCGGTCGTGTGGGAGGCCCCTGGGATGGGTGCTCATCAGACTAGTTAGGCAATCCCACTGACTCGGGTCCTCTCAGCTCCAGGTGGCATTTGCTGACTGTGCTGCCGACATCAAGTCTACGTACGAAAGCCAAGAAGCCAGGCAGACTGCCTCAGATTGGCCAGCTGCACCTCTCAACTGTATAGCTGGGCTCTTTCTGAGGGCCGGGAGAACCCAGGAAGCCTGGTGAGTGGACTGCTACAAGGGTAAATGAGGAGTGCTTATATTCATGTGTAAGATAACAAAGGTTCTCAAACAAGATCGTGGTTTATCAGGACTCAAACTAGCATCTATAGCAAGTTTCTGTACAATGAATTTTCAGTGGGAAGTTCAATATATTAAGAAATAGGTAACCCAAGAAACTGATTTTTTTTTATGTTCGTTGAGCTTCCTGGAGCAACATTTTATTCACGTGGTGTTTTCTCTCCTCACCCTCCTCTCTCAATATAGGAACTGGGTGATGAGACTTCTAAGAATTGGGCGTGAGGGGGTGGGGTGTGTGTGTATAAAGTTTATGGTTGAGGGTTTACAAAGTACATATTGGGCAGTTTTCTTCAATTCACATAGCCGTCCCACACTGTGACCCCACTCATCCATGCACTTTCTCCCCCTTTCCTGTGCTCCCGACTTTGTCCTTTGTTTAGTGCTACCCTCTGACCTCAAAGAGCTGATGACTCTCAGGTGGTGCTTACCTTTCTAGTTACCACTCCCTCTGTAGACTGATTTGGCTGACAATGGAGCCACGGGAGATCCCTTCCTAAGGGTTACTTGGGGCCATAGGTTCAGGGGTTTGTCATGCATGGCTTCTTCACAAGAACGGAACTTTTACGGTCACTAGTCCAGAATGCGACTGCAAGCTACGTCCAGAAGCGTGGAAGCTTGCTGACCTTTGGTGTCAGAAGTGACACTCCATCGCTTTGACACCCTGCTAGGAAGTGTGCTGCTAGTGACAGGTGTTTGCTGTTAGCAGTGGTTGGCTAGGTGGGCAGGTTGCCATGCCTTTGCTGTGAATCAGGCTGTGATGATTGGCGCAGGGGTACGGACCTCAGCTGAGCCATGGGAGCTGAATGTCAGTGTCTCTCCTCCGTCCTGCATGTGGCAGGGTGCTGGCGAGCACTGGCATGAGACTGGTGCCTCAATCTGAGCCTGCTCTTCATCGCGGAATGGAGGGACAGCCGGCGGAGCTCAGGCGCCCCCCCCCCCCTAACCTAAGTCCACGATGGAGTCCTTCCCCAGGGGATAGAGTGGCACCTGGCGGGTGTGAGTTCCAGTCCACTTGGTTCTCTGTTGTGTAGGCCCTCACTAACTTAGGTGTTTGATACAAAGCATTTGAGGATGTGTATCAACCTCGCATCTATTTAGTGATCAAAACAGAGCTATCTGAAAAGTATACCTTCCCTTTTTCAAACTGGAGATTAAACTCTTGCTTCTCTCTGAAACCTGCTCTTAGTGTTCTGTTGCCCTTGTTCTTCTGTACATCTCTCCTCCTTTCCTTCCTGTGCAGAGTATCTGCTAGGGTGCCCACGGCGGTGCTACCCCCCAGCAGGCTTACTGGCATGTGCAGTGCACTCAGGTGGGGCTGCTGCAAGGTGGCTGTGCCCAGACAGGGCAGGCAGCCAGGGGAAGCTGGAGCCCACAGATTTATGACAGCGAGAGCAGGGGGAACAACTACTGTCAGTTGGGTGCCTTCTGCATTTCTGTTTGTAGTCAACATCTTTCTCCTTCCTCATCCTGAACAGGAAAATGCTGGGACTTTTCAGGAAGCATAACAAGATTCCCAGGTAAGTTGCAGTTAATAGGATGCCCCTGCATACCACCTGCAATTAGCCACATGGCCTGACTCTTCCTGTGGGGCAGTTCCGTTTCGTCACCTGCTGCTGCCACGTTTGAGCATGCTTCTGATAGGCACGTTCCCATTGGCAGCTGCCCTACCACCAGGGCATCTGCTCAGCAATTGCAGCGAGGTGCTCGCTGAATGCAGTTAGCCAATGTCATGTGACTGCTTTTGAAAAGCTACTGTAAAATAATTTTTCACTGCACTTCTGAAATGTTAGGATTTTTGTGTATATAGACTCTTTCACTGATGGTGGAAGGATTTAGTTGGAGAAAGTTTTCATTTGGCTGCTCGTTTACAGGAATGAGTTGCTGAGTGAGTTTGTGGATAGTGCAAAAGCAGCCAACAGCCCGGAGCAAGCCATTGAGGTGGTGAAGCTGGCGAGTGCCTTCAGCCTGCCTGCCTGTGAGGGCCTCGCCCAGAGAGTGCTGGCCGAGTTTGCCATCACAGAGGAGCAGAAGTAAGTGGTGCTGGATCTTTGCGGGAAAGAAAGGTGGGGTTGGTAGAGTAGGCCGTTTGTTCATTCAGATGTTTTATCACTTTCTGACCCGAGTTTTTAGTTTAAAAAAAAAAGTGCATTAATTTAGACATTACTCATTTAGCATCCAAGTCAGGAAAGGTTTGGCTGTTGAAGCTTTTTACTTATAGAATTGGTGTATCTTTTTCCTCTTCCGGGAGCCTGGTCCCCCAGCTGTCCCATTGTGACTCCCCTCTTGTTTCCTTCAGGAAAGCCCTGGGAGGCCCAACTGTGTTGACCAGCAGCAGCAGCAGCAGCAGCAGCAGCGAGAGTGACAGCGACAGCGACAGCAGTGAAGGCAAATAAAAGTGGGCAATTCAGAAGCAGATGAGGCCTGATGTGTCTGCAGGAATCCCATGGGAACGGAGGCATTCATATTTAGCAATGATATGAGAAAAGAAGGGACTACAGATAGGAAATTTGTGGTCAGATTCGGATTTGACTTTGGTATTCCCTAAGTGAACCATCCGTGCACGTGTCATTGGAGTCTCCCATTTTAGCAGCAGCAGTGCAGCTTTGTGCCAAGCAGAGCTGGGGGCTTGCTTCCTCTTCAGCAACTGTGTGCCCCTCCAAGGTCCTGAGTCTCAGCCTTGGGCTGCCTCATGCTGTGGTGCCTGGCCTTAGGTGTCAGCAGGTCTTCATGTATTTGGATAACAATTGCTGTTCGGTCAACAAGATCAGTTTCAGGGCCCTTTACGGAGGATGTGAAAAACGGCATTTTAAAATTAAATAGAATGATGACAGGAGTTTAGATTGCACGACTGACCTGCAAGTGGAGCCTGTCAATACTCATAAGTTATGTGCATATGTGTGGGTTCGTTATTTCTACATAGCCTTTGCCCTGCCTTTCCCACGTGAGGTTTGCCCAAGTGTCTCCACTGGCCCTTTAGCTCCCTTTTTGTAGGCTGGGCCTCCTTTAGAGGTATGACTGTGGTGGTTGACAAGAGGGCTTGTGGCTAACACAGGTGGATGTTTCCTTGGCTTGATCATGCATAGCTGCTACTTGGTTCTTGTTTTCTCTTGAATGACTCAGTTCAAGAAATCTGAGGGCAAAGAGAAATAACTCACCAGTATAGTACTTAGCTACTTAAGCATTTATGTGTTGATCCATTAGCCCCTTTACACTGAGTCAAAGAAGCAATCGGACAGATCAGCCTTTCATCTCAGTTTACAACTTTCAGGGAGAACCTGGTTGGTGTCACTGGTTCTTCCTGGTTCACCAGCACCTTCTCCCATTGCCTCAGTGCTCGCCTGAGAGCACGGTCCAGGAAAACCCTGTTTGTGATACTGATAGAACGGCAATTATGTCTCAGTTGATGTAGATTCATGTTTACATCCTGATATGTCAACATTTATAGCAGAATTAGAAGGGGCAAGCTCTTCTGGGTTGTATTTCAGATCCAATTAGAACTAGTATCCAGTTTTGAAAAGCCTAATTTAAATAATGGACATGCTGCTGTAATCATGTCAGAGCTATAGCGTCAGCACCAGCTGCCTCGAAAGCAGTCGTATGTTAGAAATCCGGGTACAGCCTGTCGCTGAGGCTAGTGAGCCATTTCAGAGTACCCTAAGAACAGTCGGGAGTGAGAACTGTGAAGGCTAAAGGAAGGAGTCTTCAGATATGTCGAATAAGCTTGTTTGACCACCATTGTGCAGAAATGAGATTTTTTGTTCAACAGGTCAGTTGAGGACTGCCAATACAATGCCGTATTACCACACTTTGACCAGCCAGCCACTAAGGATCTTAACAATACCGCTTCCAAATGTCTCTTATGGATTAGAACCTGGCACCCAGGAGCTCATTATGCAGAGTAAATTGTAATGAATGCTACCCACCTCCTCAGCAGTCTTTGTTGATTTTTGCTGAATTTCTTGTTTGCTGCATGAAACTACACAAAGCCGTGACCCTAGAGGGAAAGATGTTTGTATGTACAGTCACGATTAAAACAGGGTTTTGTCTGTATTTTAAACTGTAGGGCCACACTTATTAGCTGGTCTTGAAGCCTGTTCTGGGTAATAAAATTTAATGAGATGAAGTCAGAAATCCAAGTACATGCAGTAAAGTCACCGTTCCGTGATTTGTAACTCACAAGATTGCAGAGCCACTAGAAGGATGACAGGACAGGTGATAGAATCATTTAGAGTAGACCTGAGAGGTAAAATGACTTGACCACACAAATGAGGTTACTTGATTTAGCTGATTTAAGCAATGTACTGAAACATGGAAAGGTCAAATACATGGGCAGTGCATCTTCAACTGTCTAGAGCAATGCTGCCTGGGGACCTGCAAAGCAGTGGACTTTAGCATGGGAAGGCCTGCTAGGGATCAGCTCAATTTTATAGCTCGCAGCGAAAATTAAAACTTGAAAACTAAGCGGGGTCATGACAATTTATTCTAGCCCAGTTTCATTCTTTCACTTGCCAGACATTCCCTCCCAAACCCTTAGACCCCATGCAGAGCCATCGTGGCTAAAACTCAAGGCAGCTGCTACTCGGGTAGTGGCTGGGCGACCCTCGTCGTCTCATCAATCTTGACTGCCCCCCAGCCTCCAGAATTTCCATTTGGGAAAATGACTGCTTGATCCCAGTAAAAGCTGTTTTGCCTGATGTTTAAGCACTTAAATTTTTTCCCTCTTGTGTCAAATTACATGTTCTGCACTGAGATCAAGCAAATTATTTTAAACATAGTGGGACAATTTGGAACTTGGGAGACATTTACTTAGAACCTATTAAAAGAGCAGAAAATTTAATACAAAGGAATACTGTAGGATTGTGCCTTAGAGACTGCCTTAGCTTAAGTAGAAAGAAAATGTTTAGGAATTGATGGCAATATATGTACAATTGAATGGTAGATTGTATAAGATTTGTAAGAGCCCCCCCCCAATAAAATGATTAATAAAAAGACTGCCTAAGATTATTTTAAAACATTTCTATTAACGATTTTAAATCTCCGACATTAAATATGAAAATTAACTAGGAACATGTTTAAAAGGATGGGGAACCTTGTCCTATAGCCATTGACAGATGAAAGCAAAAAAACCAATGACTTAGTATGACCTTTGAACTGGAAGTGTGGGAGTGGTAGAACTTTATACTTCTTTGAACGAAAATAGGCTAAAGTCAGCCCCAGGGGTAGTTGTGCTGTTTTAAAGGTACTGAATTGGAGTGAGCTACCTGGCTTGGTTTGGGTTTGGCCCGCCCAAGTGAAGCTGATGGACAGTAAGTGTGCACTCCAGAGACAGTTATGTCTGGGAGGGCGCAAGTGAAGAAGGAAGCCCCTCAAAGATGGATTTGACACGGGGGCTGCAGCAATGAACTCATGCCTAACAACTGAGATGGCCCAGGCAGGGCTGGGCAATTGTTTCCTTCAATTGCACATAAGTTATTGAGGCACCTACAACCCATCTACCTTCTGGGCCCTGTGGATTCCCTCTGCTGATAAATCTGACCAAGCTTCAATGCAAGATTCACCCTTTCCATCATATGGTGTTCGAGTGAAAAAACCACCCAGGAAGATTAGGGGGTGGGGCTAGAGAGGGCCACCTTACAACATCAATCTGCTTTCTAAAATGCAACGGGGTGGGGTGTTAAGAGAACTATTAAAATTTGAAAACAAGTCATCTGCATAATTTTGTTTTGGATCTAAAATAAACCACTGAAGTTCTGTTCATGTCTTGAGCTCAGATAATCACTGTCAAACAGAAGGCTATTCCTGAGTTCCAAGAGAAACAATTCCATAACTATGATGTTTTATAGTTTAAGTAAAATAAACATTATAAGCATTTTTGATACTACAAATAGGTCAATCAATTTTGCAAGTACATGTCTTTTGCCATTTCATGCCACTCCAAAGAGGATGACTTTAGAGAAGTTGTTAGGAGCCTTCAGTCAGCTCTGACCTGCAGTCACCCTGGTGCACACAATGAAGCACTGCCTGGGCCCGCACCCTCCCCACATTTGCTCCGTTCTTGCACCCATTCCTGCAGCCTCAGTGACAGTCCATCTCCCTGAGGACCTTCCTCCCTCGTTGACTTGATCACGCAAGGTGCTCTCGAGACTGGTCTCTCCTGACATGTCCAAAGTACGAGTGACAAAACCTCACCATCCTTGCCTCTAAGGAGTATTCTGGCTGTGCCTCTTCACGACAGCTTTGTCCTTTAGGAGCCCATGGTACTTTAAGTTTGCTTCGCCAGCACAATTCAAATGAATCAATTCTTCGGTCTCCTTATTCCATGTCCAGTGTTCACATGCATAGGAGGTAATTGAAAATACCATGGCTTGAGTCAGGCCCACCATAGTTCTTCAAATATCCTTGCTTTTCAATTCTCTAAAGGTCTTGTGCAGCAGCAGGTTTACCTAATGCAACGCAACTCTGATTTCGACTGCGGCTTCAGTGAGCACTGGTTGTGGATAGCCTTGAAGTCTTTATAGTCTCTTCATTTGTCATGTTACCTATTGGTCTAATTGTGAGGATTTGGGTTTTGATGTGAGTTGTAATCCAGACCAAAGGCTGCAGTCCTTGATCTTCACCAGCAAGTGCTTCAAGTCCTCTTTACTTTCAGTAAGCAAAGTTGTCATCTGTATATCACAGGCAACACCTGTTACTGAGCCTGCCTCAAATCCTGATGCCTTCTTCCTATAAGCCAGCTTTTCTGATTACTTGCTCAGCATACAGATTGAATAAGTATGGTAAAAAGATAACGTCCTGAAACACTTGTTTGTACAACTGCCTCTTTCTTGATCCATGTACAAATTCTGCATGAGCACACTGAAGTGTTCTGAAATCCCCATTTGTCTCAAGGCTATCTCGAGTGATTCACAAATGCCTTGGCATAGTCAATTTAACAAGTAATTGCCTTTCTAGTATTGTCTGCTTTGAACAAGATCCATCCAACATCAGCAATCGCCTTTGTTTTCACATCCTCTTCTGAATCCAGTCTGCACCCCTGGAAGCTCCCTGTCAATGTATTCCTGCAACATGTTGATCTTCAGCAGAATTATACTTGCATGTGATATTAATGCTATTGTTATGAGCATCCTGTTGTAATTTTTCATTGGAATGGGTACAAATAGGGATCTCTTCCTGTCACCTGGCCAAGTAGCTAGTCTCCAAATTTCCTAGCATAGGTGAGTGCTTCCAACACTTCATCGGGGCTCTTCTGTCTTGCCGTATAGTCACTGAGTCAGCACCGGCTCGATGGCAGTGAATTTGGTACTTGTAACGTTCTGCTACCTTGTAAAAACCAGCGCCCAAGTTCCAAGAGTGCCTCCCCTTCAGATATTAAGAGCATTAAACAAACCGGGTTCCAGTCCAAGAAAACTAGATATGTTTTTAACTAAGAATCCACTTTGGAGAATGTAAGTAATATAGTAAACGTCAATCCAGGTCTAAGATGGCCCAATAGACTGCGAATGAGAGGACAAGGTCAGGGGGTATGCAGACACTTGAATGGAACAAACTGAATCCAGTGGTTACCATGATCACCTGCAGATCTAAAATACTAAAACCCTGCTTCATGATTTGCATGTGCTCAGAAACAAAACCCAAAAGCTTAAACCCTTTGCTGTTGAGCCAATTCCAATTCATAGTAACCTGTAGAACAGAGTAGCATGGCCCCAAAGGGTTTCCAGAGCTACTAATCACTACAGAATGCAAGAGGAAACATAACGTAGGACAATAGTTTAAATGTGTTTCTCCCACAGAAGAGCTGTCAAGTTCAAACTGTCAATCTTGCCGTTAGCTATTGCACTACCTGGGGTACTTTGTGAACACAAAGAGCTGACACCTTTATGATGACTAGTAAGAAAACTGGTAGTGTTTCATGTCAAAGAGGTGCCCTTTAAGAACAAACATATACCATGTTGTGATTAATACACCAATTGCCCTTCCTTTCGAAAGGTGATCAAGGAAATTCTTTGGGTTTTACGGGAACTGAGATTAAATCGGGAGCTTCAGAGTTTGTGGAAAAGGAGAATTTACATAACGTTTTTGAAGCTCGCCCGCCCCCCCTCCCCATACACCACAACATTATCCAATCTCTGTAAAATTCCCAGGATCACTGCCCCCACTTCTGTGAAGATTCAGTCCAGGTACCAGAAATGAGCATGGCCAATCACTAGTGCTTTTTAAGCTGTTGGCGGTGACCCATATGGGGCGTGTTTAGTTAACTTAGTTGGTAGCAAGAGGAAACAGCCCCAGCAGCAGAGAGGACCAGCACTGGCTAGAAACTTTTACACATGCACACAGGAATGTGTATATTGGGTCGCAATACAAAATTATTTTTCCCTGGAAGGTAACAAAGTCTGGATACGTATGAGTTCTACGGTCTTTCACTCACTAGAAAGCTAAAAGTCCCGTGGGGGGGAAGGAAGATGAGCGGATTCCGGGAACCCAGGAGGCAAGAGAATTTTGGGAATGATGAGGGCAACAAATGTATAGATGTGCTTTACACAATTGATCTATGTATTGTGATAAATTGTATGAGCCCCAATAAATTGATTAATTTAAAAAAAAAAAAAAAAAAGAAAGCTAAAAGTCCCACCATAAATACAAATCTTTAGCGTTCTGGTCTGTACATCAGGGTGCTGATTCTGACTCAAGTCCAAACTCACTGTCCTCGAGTTGCTGACTCATGGAAACCCCTTAAGACAACTGCCTGTGAATTTCTGAGACTGGAACTGTTTACTGGAGTAGAAAGCCCCATCTTTCTCCTTCCTGCAAAGCAGCTGGTGGTTTCCAACAGCTAATCTTGTGGGTCAGATCACAGCTGTAACCGCTACCAGGCTCCCTGAGTGACTAGCAGGCATCAATTCACCAGAAGCTTCAGAGCCAAGCATCAGCCCTGGAATTTCGGGTGACCCAGCCTCAGCCCAGAAGCTCCATGTGGCCAGGACTTTCTGCCTCTGCTGTTGCTACTTTCTAAGGCCATTTTCTGAACACACAACACACTGGAAATGGTAGCTTTGGAAAAGGGACAAGATATTCCTTTTTCATCTTGTTGTTTTATTCAGTTTGCTCCAAGGTCAAAAATCACTAGCAGTAGGGATCACAAACATTATTTTGATTTGCTCATAAACCTGGTCAGTAAAACCTGAAAAAAACGACAATGTTACTTACACAAGTGGCAAGGAAAGCACTCTTGGAGTTCACTGACATGATAGCAAGTGGAGATCATGGAACTGCAGCAAGTGTTGACATTGAGAACAGACCTGCAACCTGCTCCTTTCACGACCCTTTTGGGACCCTTGCTGCCAACCCCTTGTATACTTGTCACTGCCGATTTCCTGTGACATGAAATAGAACTGGCTAGGACACCACCTAGGCCTTACTCTTGCTGCACTTGAGTGGTTCCTATTCCTACGGCGCTGGCGTATGCAGTCAGGATGTCCACTATCTGCTTAGTTTCTAGGGTCATTCGTGTTTCACGCAGCCAGTCCTGGGCCACTCGTCGGGACTCCCCTTTCAGCTGATTGACAAACTTGGCTGCCAGCTCCAGATCTCCGTGCTCAACGCAGTAGGAGGCGTAGGACAATAGCTTAAACGTGTTTACATCCTCAGGGCAGAGCTCCGGTGGTGGCTTCAGCTGCTTAGGTGGGAACAGGAGCAGGGACTGCACGTACGAGAGGAAGTACTGGTATAAGCTATTTCTGGTTTCATCAATCATTGCTACCCTCTGGGCCAGTTTCTGGACAGCATAGAAACGGGCTCTAAGGGTCTCCTCGCTGTATACCCCGCGGGTCAGAGACTCGGGAGGAATTGCCGCAGTTAAAGCCTGGGCAAATTCATTATCAGCACAATGGACTTTGATAGCCTCTACGGCACCGCCCAGCGGGACAGTGGGCAGGTCTGCAGATGCCGTCTTCATGCTGTACTTCAGCGCCTCCACCGAGAGCCACAGCTGGTGGGCTTTCCTGGCCTCCTCTTCAGCAACTGCATGGCCTACAGATAAGGAAAGAAAAGGCAGAGGAAAGCATTGTGCTCTTCATCCAGCATTCCATACACTCCCAGCACATCTAGAGCTAAACTACACGGACAAGCTAAAGTCTCACAGAAGATGTGGCCAGAGGGTGAGCCTTTCTCGTGGTCTTTCCTAGTGAGCCACTTCATGTGAGGCAACAAGGGGAGGTGTCACCAGGTGACAGCGGGCTGGCTTCTGCTAACACCCCAGGGAGAACTTGGCAGATGTAGGTGCCCACACACAGGTCTCCCAGCCCTCTCCTTGTGACTTGAACACTCAGGACAATACCAAGTACAGTCTTCCTATGTCACTCACATCTGTGGGGCATCCAATTTAAATATTTTTGTATTTAGAAGCTGAGAAAGAACTATGTTGATAAAGTGGACAGTGACGGCTGGTGCACAGACCACCAGAAACTCCTGGCAAAGGAATGGAAGACTTCAAAGAAACCTACCCAACGACTGGATCTTGAAAGCCCAGGAGTACTGAATTTACTTTTATAGTTTACTGATAAAAGGGATTCTAAACATCCCCCCAAACTCATTTTATCCATGTCCTGTCAGGAGATTTTCCTTTCAGTCGGGCACATGGAAGTCTCTGGTCGGTGAGTGGACTTGGCAAACCACCGCTTCCACTTGACTCTCCAAGTCCCCGAGGACTCAGGGCCCTTTGGAGGGGGAGCACGAGCCCGCACAGACCCACCAGGACCACAACCCAAGCCCACGAGAAAAGCCCTCGAACGCTGGTTAACTGACTCAAACAGTCATCTAGGGTTTGTCCTATCATTAACTATGTCATATCATTAAATCTAAGTCACAAGAAGTAAAACTTCAAGTTACTTAGATTTAATTTTAGAGCCTTTAAAAAAATATCCTCCTAAACATTCTGTGTTCCAAATGCACCAAATCTGGGTCTAATTAAAAAAAAAAAAAAAGTACTTAAGATCTGGTAAAGAGATTTCAGTATCTCTATACCCCAACATTAATGCACACAGCTCATTAGCCACATAACAAGTAATCACCCTCAGAGGTCACACTGAATAACAATTTCTAAGTGCCATCTGCTCACTCTGCACAGCCTGTTCGATTCCTCTCAGTCTGGCATAGGCAGTGTTTATATCCAGAGTAAAGCTGTCGACTTGCTCTTGGCTGAGACGACGATACTCTAATTCTTGTTCAGCGAGTTTTTCAGACATGTCCTGAAATAAACACAAACAGTGTACAGAGAAAAGTGATACTACTTCAGTGCACATCACTTATCTGGATGCTGCTCTTTTAGAAATTGCCACCCCTCTGGAAGCAAAGCGTGCCTTTGAAATATCAAAGCAGTCATCGTGAACCTACAACATTATGTGCGTGGCTCAGAACCATTCTGGTTTGTATTTGATGTGTCAATCTCCACACAACTCCTGATGGAGCCTGACATCAGGGAAAGCAGACCAGGACAAAGTAGGCTATCAAAAACTGCCAGTTCCAAAAACAATATATATATATTATATATATATATAATAATATATAATATACATTATTAGCCACACATAATATAGTTATTTCCATGTCCTCTACTTAAGAATAAAACATTAATTTCTCTCAATAAATAGTTTTTAAAAATAGAGTCAATTTCAATTTTCTGGAACATTACTTGAAAAATCTGTAAATGACTTTGAATAGAAACGGATTAAAATTAATGGTGTCTTTATGATCTGTTGTTTTACCAACTCAACCTCTCAGAGAAGTACCCTTAATGAGGAAACGCCACCTGTCCAATACACAGTCCCGACCGGGTCTCTTTCACCAGCCGTGCTGAGCTGCTGGAACTCTACATGCCTTTGGCGCATTCAAAACACATCTGACCACTTCCATGC
Source organism: Echinops telfairi (assembly GCF_000313985.2). Lineage (NCBI taxonomy): Eukaryota > Metazoa > Chordata > Mammalia > Afrosoricida > Tenrecidae > Echinops > Echinops telfairi. Next base: position 42,341,092 of record NW_022111368.1, read on the forward strand.
AGCTACATCGTTATGTAAAAAGGACCAGTTTTGCAGATATACAAATGCCCCACTCTACCAAGGCTCTGTAACCATCTTTCCATACGCTTCCTTCCACAGTCACAGAGAGAAGGCCATACAGAGTTCATGAATGGGAAGGAGAGCCTGTTGATAAGACAAAGTTCTTACCTTTTCAAACTCACACTTCAGTTCCTGTTCTTGTACCCGAAGGACATCACGCAAGTGATCGGTGTGGGCAGCAGCCTGTCGGCGGAGCTGGGTTCTCATTTCAATTTCCATGGCATCTCGAACTTCGTCAACCTATGAAACCAAACACAGCCAGGATTGTTCTCAACTCTCCAAATACAGAAGAGAAGGACAATGAACAGCAATGCTTACAGTCCCTTCCAAGAGGCAGGCGTGTGAGCACAGCTTGTTCTAATTTTTATGTAAACCAAAACGCTAAGGGTTGGGAGGTGATTCAAACATCCAGCTTTGACCCTACCGAATTTCAAACAGGGGTCTCTCCAGCCCACATCACCTGGCTGCCTCCCACCCAAAGCAGACACTTGTCCCTTTCTGAAGCACCAGCTTCCCACGAAAGTCACTAATGCTAGGTCATGGAGGAAAACCACTACCAAGTCCTCCCCAAATCTCTGCTGTGAGTCATAATGCCCACACTGAGGAGTGTCTCGAACATTAAAGTAGCTGGCGATTACTGAACATAATATAAAATATGACATTATCATGTCTTGCATAATACAACCGATTGAACAGAGTACCTGGAATCCAAAGATTTATTTTCTCAAAATAGTAAATGACTAGGAGTGCAGTCAGTCGGTACATAAAAATCTATGAAACATGTCAGGCAGCGTCTGCTAATTGCCTGGATACAAGGGTGCTCACGGTAAACGGGTTCTAGCTCTCAGTCAGTACACTTTTCAACGTGGAGAGCTGGCAATAAACAAGTCCACAAAAAGGGCATCTCTCAGATTGTGACGCTTGACTTGGGGCTCTACTTTAGAATAAGGGGACATGGAAGACCTTGCTGAGACTGACATCCAAAGCAGTAACTAAAGCCCCTTTCAAGGAGTCCCAGGCAGGAAGGGTGTAAAGGTCCCAAGATGGAAAATGTAGTTAAGGCACAGAAAAAATTCCAGTCAGCCTGGAGCAGTGAAAGGAAGAGCCCCGGCTCCGAGCAGGCAGAAAGGAGACCTAGGCCTTTTGGTATTAGACAACAATTTAGATTTTGTATTAAATGTTAACAGGGAGTCAGTCGATGGAGGAGTTTACAAACCTAGTGTCTGATCAAAGCTGTTTTATAATATGAACCAACCAAATACAAGGATCAGTATGAAAACAGGAAAGCCAGTTGAAACTCTCGAATGACGAGCACAGAAACAACCACCTATTGAACCGCAGCATGGACTAAGGTGAAGGTAAAGGAGAGAAATGGACCGATTAGGGAGTGATGCTGGGTGTACGACAGGCGACATGAGTGACGGAAGGCCTAGCAAGCATGCTGTCTAGCTGGAGCAACTGATGGCTGGTGGTCTACTTACAGACAGAGGCCAGCTGAGGGACTGAGGGACAGGCTGAAGAGAATCCAGAAGGCCGTTTGCTATGTGTTGAGTCTAAAACAATTACTACAAATTCAGCCAGGGGTATCACAGCTAGGCCTAGCTCAGAATGCTACAGATGGTATTCAAACAACTACCTATGGTCACTTGGAGACTGTGGAGTAAGAAAAGGTTTCAGAAGCATAGCAGGGCATGCCAACTGAGCAAAGGAGCCTCAGGAGTGGTCAGCAAGCGGAGAGAAAGGCTAGAAGAGTGTGGTCCTGGGGCAGAAAGCCATTTGAGAGAGGAGAGAGTGGTCAACTGTGCTGCTGAGACATGAAGGTGGGATGTGTAGCCAGGTCCCCAAACCCCTGTGGCCACATATTTAATACATGATGTGCCCACATGGCTAGAAGAGTGACCCCATCATTCCTAACCACCCGCCATGTAGAACACTGGCAAGGGGAACATGCTCAGATGCCAATGGAGGGTCTTCCAGGCCTGCTTTAGGGGAGAACTCCACTGGGGAGGAGGGATTAGATAAGCCCGGTTGCCAGTAGCCCATTATGCTCTTGAACTGCAGCATCTGTTCAACAAAAAGGAGCTCTGCTAGTTCATTCCTTCCCTACAGGTTTTACGTTTGACCAGGAAAGCAGAGGACAAAGCTGCATTCTGTAGGTGGTTCAGCATGACTTATACCCGGTATTTTAAACTGGTGGCAGAAATAGATTCATTTTAAATGTTAGGCCCGGCATGACTCCGACTCCCATCTCTGCTACCTTTCTGTCCTGCTCGGACACTATTTCACTTCTGTGATGCTCTAATGCTTTCGCCACCGCAGAGTCCAACGCCTGCTTTTCCTCCAGCTTTTGTTTCTCCAAGGCTAACTCGATGTGCTGCTTCTCCGCGGCTTTCTGCTCTGCCAGCTCTCTGTTCAGCTGGTCGATGCGGCGATGGGCGTGAGCAATCAGGGAGTTCAGATCATCAGTGGACAGCTTGTCGGCTAAAGAGAACACATTGGAGAGTTCATCGTCTCAGCATAAGGATTTATTACAGGTACACATCTTCAGTCATTTGCACTTTAACCTTTAAAACAATGCAGAGGAAAAATCAGCTTCACAAATGGGCTTAAGATTCTCCAGTTCAGCTGGATATTGATAGATAGGGCCTAACAATAAAATGTTTTCAAATGCAAGCAAAAACCTTAGTTAATTTGTAAAGGCATAGCAATCAGTTGCCTTTTTCATGAACCCAAAATAATACTTGTCATCTGAATGACCTATAAATTAGCTTTTCACCTAATAATTTTGCCTATAAAGACCAAGCTAATATATGCAGCCACTTCTGTGTTTTCTGGCATATATTCCTATGATTCTTTGTAACATGCATCCCCAGTTAGTTTCTTTTTCAGAAAACTCTCATCCCATTCAAACTTTTACTTTCTCCTATGAGTTTTGCTCCTTTTCTCACTCCAAACGGGATCCAGGAGCACAGTCTGCAGCCTGAGCTGTGCACCAGACCCTGCTGCTGCAGAGCTTGTTCACGCCTCAAGGCCTGTTACGAGTCTTCAAAACCCCACTCCTCACGTAAGAATTAGGACTACATCAGCAAAATAGAGAAAGTATAGGAAGCTCTATATGACAAATGACTCATATCGTCAAGAAATAAACTGAAATAAAAAGATGATATAAAAGACGCATCGACGAAATTCACTGTACGAGCCCACTTTACAGACAATGGCACCTATCTGAACCCTGACTGGACATGGGAGGGCACTGAGGAAGACTCATGTCTCCGCTGTGATGCAGCCTGGTGATGATGTTTCAGAAAGCAAGCTGAAGGGACTTAGAAATGAAAGGATATGCTAAGATCTGCTTCAACATGAGCTAGAAGAAGGGTGAGCACGAACAAGTGAGACAGAACTGGCCACGTGACCAGTGCTGAAGCAGGGGGAAAGGACTTTGGCGCTTACCATACTTTTCTTCCTATTTTTAATATCCGAAACTTTCCAAAATTAAAAACAATATTTTTATGTATATCATATCTATAGGCTTCCAATCACGGAGAGCGCAAATGACAAAAAGATCCTTATTTAGATTTTTCATGTGATACAATTTTGTTTATATTATGTACGTAACTTTAAGCATCAAGAAAACAAAGACTTCAGTCTTTTAAGACTCAAAACAAAAGCCTTTAAAGTACAGAACACATAATTACTCACCTAAGTCAGAAATGCCTGCAAAGGGAAAGCAAAAGAGTTTGAAAATAAGAATATATGTATTTCATTTATAGATGTTAAATTGGAAGACCACAAAAAGAAAGAAAAACCAGACACTGGAGGTAAAAAAGGCCTTTTCATACTTCAGGATTGTTTGGATCTTTAATTAAGTCAAGATCTGTAGAATGTTTAGAAAACAGTGCCAGAATAATGCTCAGTAGTGCTGGCTATTATTAACAAAGATAGCACTGAGCTTAGCTATGAAAGAATTCAGAGACTATGCGACAATGTTAGTGCCAGGCTATTCACAATTTAGAGAACCAAGATTATAACCCAGTGATAACCCCTCTGCTAGAGGGGATTTGGTAGAGGTCTGAAAGGCCTTTAGATTTCAGAGGTAAGGACTTTTAGTCATCGAGGGAGAATTCACATCTCCAGAAAAAGACGTGACACTGGTTGCATCGATGGACTAAAAATCATGGAATATGTGGGTTTGCGTATGGCTAACTTTCACTAAATGCCTTTTATGCATTGCAAATTTTCTATCATGTGACGGTGCAATCCATGTTAAAAATTCCTAAAAATGGAACTGGAGATGGTGTCCCCTCTAAAAATTCAGAGGCAGCACCACAGAAAACACAAAAACTTTATTTTCTGGAGGTCACCTTTCAACACAGGGTTTCTAGGCCTTGGGAATGACTGTCGCTTTGGAGCATCATTCTCCACTATGGGGGGATTTGCTGTGTCTGACAGGACTTAGCAGTGTCCCTGCCTTCTGATGCCAGCAGCCCTGCCCATTGCAAAATGTCCTTAGGCAGAAAATCATCCCTAGGCAGTTGAGAACTAGGCTGTAACTTTTTTGACATTTTATGGGCATTTTCAGAATCAGCAACAACAACAAAAGTTTAAAAACTTCAACGGCTGCCCTGGAAAACATCAGTAGGTGTTAGTTCGGTAGGAAGACCAAAGACCGGTAGTAAAGATCACAAGTTTCAAATTGCTAGGGTTGGCACTCACTACTCGTTCTCTCAGTCCATCCTGCCCTTCCAACGTCCTTTCCTCTCCCTTCAGCCAACCCCAACTCCTTGCTTTCTACCAAATGCCATGCCTCTGCCAAGGGGCTTACATTTAATAGGCACACAACAAACACACAAGACAAGATGATGAATTTCAAGAGGCTAAAACAGAATAAAGTGGTAGAGTGAGGTGTGGTAGGAAATGGTTACATCTGTTTCAGTTGTAAATTCAGGGAAGCACAGCCCAGGAGACATTTCAGTAGGGAAAAGGTATGGCTTGGCTTCCTGAACCTGTCAACATGGACCTCCTCTGCTGAGTGATGGCTAGCCAGTTCAAACAGCAAGGTGCAAGCAAGATTGATTCTTTCCAGATTGGTGTGTATACAATTTTTTTCTCTAAGCACCCCCCGTTTTTTTTTCCCTTTAAAGTCTAACTGGTGGTCCCCCTCTTAAGTGAGTCAACTACATATAGAAAACTGTCTTGGGTTCCTCTGGGAACCCGAGTTCCCAGAGTAAATCTAGTAAATCTCTCTGGATGACTGTCACACAGATAAAATATCTCATGGGTCTTTATTACCTTAGCTCATGCTTCCATGACCCTTTTATCAAGCCTGGAACTTTCAGTCCGGAGAGAACTGTAAGAGGTAGTTCGGGTACAGCTTGTTGAGAATGGTCATCTCTGAGATTCCTAGCACTTTCCCAGCATTTCAGGAAAATGGGACTATCTCTCAGAGTTACAGTATGTAATAATTGCCTAACCTTCAGTATCAAGTTTCTTGCAATCTGAGCTAATGTACAGTCCCACAGCAATTCTACTCTAGAGCCCCTGAATAGGTTCTCAACCTCAGTGTCAGAGAGTAATCAGAAAGAGTGCCCAGGTTATCGTAGTGGCCATGACAGCTGGCACCCAGCTCATGGGGACGAAACGAAATGCTGCCCAGTCCTGTGCCAGTCCCACCATCAGACTGCTGCGATCCACAGATTGGTCTAGATCACCAGGCTTTTCTTCAGTATGCAAGCTTTGTTAAAGCCTGTCTGTCACAAACAAGCTACAAACAAGCACCACGACTTAGCTGGTGGATAGGTATCCTACAAAGCAGGAATGCAGTGTGAACCATTCACACCTCCAAGGTGTGCCATTAAGCAATTCAATCTAAATATATGCAGAGTACTAAGGTTTTGAATAATTATACATAGATATTTTTATCAGAGCCAAGGTTATAATGCTACTCTCACTTGCTTGGATTCAAAATGCTTTTTTTGAACAGCAGAAACCAGATTATTCACCATGGCTATAACCAAGCATGGAGGAGGGAGCGGCCACCAGTGTGCTACCTTACATGGTGCCTGCTAGAGAAAATGTCGACAACACTGGGCTGGACTGGACACCAAGCAACAGGTAGGCAGGCGACAGGGGTTTGGACTAAATGAATGCAGCTGAAGCAGGCTTACTGTAGTTGATAGGTCAGTTGTTAAGAAAGAAAAACAAAAAAGGGGGCACAATGCTTCAGTTGTACTTACTCATCCCTTTCCACCCAGGCATTAGATCTGGGGTAATACTGTCCAATTCTCGTTTAAAGTCATCCCGGGCTTGGGCCACTAGTTCATGATACTGAGAGACAACCTTAGCCTCAGACTGTGCTGCTTGGACCTAAAGAGACACAAAGGGTAGAGGGCTAAACTGGACAAGACAATACAAGCTCAGAAAGAGAAGTCAGGTTTGCTTATTTAGTAAGTTGACTGTGAATGCATAGGTAATACCTATCTAGCTTTCTAAAGCAGATAGGAACTACCCTTTATAGATCACACCAAGTTTAGACAGAAGAGCTTGTCTTTCATTTAGTCACAAAATGGTAATTTTCTAAGCGGTAAGTAACAACCATGACCACAAGCATCTATTTTCTTGCATTCCTTTGGCTAAAGGGTCTTGTTTTCATGTGAACAAGAGACCTAAGGGGCTCACCTTTTGGACCACATCGTCTAGATCAACGATCATGTTGTGGAGTTTGCCCTCTGCAGTAGTTATGTAAGGTTTGGTCCCAGCAATCTCCTTTTTCTTTGCATTTTCAATTACACTTTTCATCTTCTCTAATTCTTCTCTGGAAACCAATAAAATGAAACAAAGACTTAATACAATTCCTTGCCAACTTTATGAAAGCATTCTAAAAGCTGTACAAAATAAAATTTTTAAAAATCTGTGAAAGAAATAAATTGAAACAAAGATTCAATGCTTTTTTGCAGTCTCCAGGTAGAGCAGTTTGTATCACCAACAACCAAAACCACCAAGGACAGAAGGGGACTGGCGGTGGCATGAGGTATAGGAAGAGAGTTCAGTGTTTGCTATCTCGTGAGCACTCAATAAATGTCAGTCCTGTGTGCAATATCCTGGATCTTGTTAGCTTTCCAATTAAGACAACTTAATTAAGATAAAATGATGAAGCCACAACTCTCAAGAAATAACGGCCTCACAGGAAGGCTTTGGGATTCCATAGGCTTCACAAATTGAACAGACTTATTAAATGTCCCCATTCTGACCCCAGCGCAACAAAGCACAGATGGAGAGAGGGAAAAGGGCTCTTGGTCCCCACTCACTCACTCACACTGCACAAAGAAAGCCCGGCCCGAAGAAAGCCACCAGGAGGCCCTAATAACTTGTGAAAGTCCATGAGTACTTACTTGGCTTTGAGAAGGGCATCGGCGGCCTCATCTACTGCTTTTCTGCGTTCCTTCAACGCGCCCTCCACCATGCGCCACTGGGCTGCCTTCTTCTCACCTGAAATCTAAACAAAAATTTTCAGTGTGTAAACATGAATAATTTCTATAACTGATGTGTAAGATAGGCTGTGAGGATAAAACTGGTCTATCAAATAACACATGCCCAATCATTCTTGAAGATACTGTGGTTGTGCAGTGGATTAAATGATAGGCTGCTAGCCAGGAGGCTGGTAGAAGGAGGCTCTATGGAAGATTGGTGAGGCTACCTGCTCGTGTAAAGACTTAGTCTTGGAAACCTTAGGAACAATTCTACTCCGTCCAACAGGGCTGCTGTGAGCTGGCCCCGACTCAGAGCAATGGGTTGCATCCTTCCTGGGCTCACCTCAGAATTGTCCATGGCGGCTTTCAGGACACTGGCATGTGCATTGACGGCCTGAACCGCGGCATTCTGCGCTGCGACTGCATGCAGAGTGGTGCGAGCAGTCTGGCTCACAGCATCTTCTAAGCTCTTAGCTATTGCTGGGAGAAAAAGAAGTGTTTTTTTTAAAAAAATAGGTTCCTGCCTTCATATATAGTAATTTAATCTTTCACTCTTCCCTATTAAGTCTTTCACTGCATGTCTCCAAAAGTGGTAAAAACAAGCAAGCACACAGCAGCAAAGAAACAAGCCCAAATTTAGGAATCAAGGTTTCACTTAAAAGCATAGTCAAATGTTGATAAAATGGGAGTTGTTCATTATAGTAATTTTACTTTTATGGCTAATGGAATTTCTTCAAAATAAAGTTCAGAACCTGGCTTTTTCCTCCCATGAGAAAAATAACTGCTTACAGAAAGGCAATCTATTTCAAAAGAATGTAATCCGGTTTAAGACTTTACAGTTTGTTTTACCCACTGCCAAAAACCCAAACCCGTTGTCAATTCTGACCCTGTAAGACCGAGTAAAACTGGCCCATAGAGTTTCAGAAACTGTAAACTTTCCAGAAGCAGATTGTTATTTCTTTTTCCCACGGAGCAGCTGGTGTGTTTGAATTGCCAACCTTTTAGTTAGCAGTGGAGGGCTTAACCACTGTGCCACTAGAGTCAACAACTTCAGCATAAACAATGGATCTTTTTTTCCCTTTAAATAATGACCAGACCACAGAGACCCAGCTAGGACATTTTCATACCCTCAGCCAGAGAAATACTCATAGCAAAACACCTCTATCACACCAAGCCAAAACATGTTGCTGTTAGGTAATGTCAAGTTTTTGTCTCCTAGCAACCCCACTTGACAGAGTAGAACTGTCTCAATGGGTTTCCTAGACTGTAATCTTTACAAAAGCAGAGCTTTCTCCCATGGAGCCACTGGGTAAATTCAAACAGCCAACCTTCTGGTTAGCAGCCTGTACCAGTCAGGCTCTCAAGATCTAACAGGCAAAACGATTAAAAAAACAAAACAAAAAAATGAGGCTATTGACGTGAAGTTTTTAAAATAACCTGTGAATATAAATGCACTGATACTTTGTAAATCAAATTTTTCTATACCATATTGCTACAACCTCTGATATATTTTCAATATTGCCTTTATTTTCATGTCCATAGCTTTTCTTTGTCTATGAACTTATAACTAATAATAATTCAGTCTCTGTATTAAAGTCACTTGTATGTAATCAAAAAAGAAAAAGGCAAAAAAAGAAAAGGTAGCTTGGAAACAAGTCTGAAGGCTACAAGACACAAATGTTTAAGGAACTATCATATATTAAGATCATTATTTTTTCTTCTCTTTGATATTTTATCAAGTCTTAAACAGGGCACCGACAAGATAAAGACAAATCCTCCAAATGAAGGAGATCATCTGTCATGAGGCTCCAATGGTGGCCGTGAAGTTAAGAGATGGCAGCAAACAAAAGCACTCATCACAGATTCCACACTGTCACGCGCAGGCCCAAAGAAGCAAAACAGGTCCAGGCTGAGACACATACACAGCTAGCTGCATATTAGAAACGCTCACAGTATTGGCCTTGGGACCCTCTGACCCCTGGCTACTCAGGACCAAGCATCCCTGGTTACCCCAATTTCCTTAAGGGCACACCCAGGTTAAGTCCCCTAAGGACAAGACTCCCCACCTCACCTTCTTTGTTTGGGTAAGAAAATTGTAATCAAGATCACACTTCCAATGTAATTATTATTACAAATTTATACAACTGAAAAACACTGAATTGTAAAATTCATTATGTATATATGCATTATACAACTTAAAAATCACATTTTTGTTTGCTACTTAAGGAATATCAAAGATGACAAAATAATAATATTATAAATTATCAAAGGTTCGTGAGGGAGGGGGAGCAGGGAGGGAGAGGAAAAAATGATACCAAGGGCTCAAGTAGAAAAACGTTTTGAGAATGATGATGGCAACAAATGTACAAATGTGCTTGACACAATGGATGTAATGCATGGATTGTGATGAGTTGTATGAGCCCCAAATAAAACGATCCAAAAAAAAAAAAAAGGAATATCAAAGAAACCTCCAAACAATGTAAGCAGTGATTTCAGACAATGTGTTAAAATAAAAAATGGTCACTTGAAGAAAGATAGCCAGTGAGAATAAGATAACACAAGATGACATTGGTGACAACAACAAAAGAAGAAGAAATATGTTTGAGATGAGAATGAAAGAAAAGGAGAGTTTGAGCAAAAGAAACAGGCAGATTCGACAGTGCCTTTGCAGAGAGATGAACAAATGCATAGAAATTGATCAATCATAAACGGTACCTTTGTAACACAAGTCAAAGCTGCTGAAAGCAAGAAATGAAAAAGCACTAAGAAACAGTTGGAGAATCAAAGTTAACCTGGAAAGGCAGAGGAAGGAAAATACGGTATCTGATTGCCATGGCATGCTTGAGTTAATGGTGGACAGGAAGTCCGAATGCAGTTCAGAGTGAACTGCAGAGGCCCACACACCTGTAAAAGCAGGCCACTCTCCTCAAGAGGTCTATGTATCCTTACAAAAAGTCCATGGGTGTGCTATGTGACACATTGTGCTGTAATCCTAGGCAAAATCCTGAAAATGTTCACTTGCTCAAGAATGAAAGCTATGAGGAACTGGAAAAAAGGCACAAACATCTTAAATTTATAATTTACATCCAAGTGTCTGTATGACAAAGGGAGAAACATGAGGGAAAGCATGAGTTAAAAAAAAAAAAGCGGTCTCAATTTGAAGTGGTAAAAAGTTCAGGAAAAACTAAAAGGTGAGGGGGGAAAAGTACAAAAATATTGCACTTGTTTAAGTCATTTGGTTTAACAGTCTCAACTAGTTGTACAACGGCCAAGGACTCAGAAAAAGAAAAAGCAGTCAAGGAACTCAGCACATGTCAAGTCTGCCTCTACTTTACAGAAGTCTAAAAAAAACGGTTCCTTGGAGTAATTCAGGAGCCACTCCGGCAGGAAGACTTCAACACTAACCAAACAAAAAACAAATGGAGAAAGTACATCATGGAATGTTCACCATGATACACAATGCACACTACATTACTGATCCCTTGTCACCCAGGTAACAGATGGGAAGAAGACAAATGATAAAATTCACAGTAATGCGAATAAAGAAAGAAATCACAGCTAGCTGATGGGGAAGAAATGGGAGCGAAAGGTGTAAGAAGAAAACAACTGCGAGAGATGACCTTGAGAGCGGTTTGGTTTACATACACTCAATCTGAACTTGTTCTTGCTTTTCCTGTCGAGCAAGGCGGGCCGCAACTTCTTCAGGAGGACGCTCTTTTACAGAAGACGAGGATGCTTGCTCTTGTGGCAAAAGTAAATAAGAGGAAATCAAATTTTGGCACGGAATTTCAGTAGCTAGCAGAGAAAAAATACCATCAACTTTTGTACCTGCCCATTAGATCTACTAAGGAGAATTTGGGCTAAGACTCCTAAAACCACCTCAGCACTCTTAATGATTCCACAATGAAGACAAGGAATCCATGTCTTAACCCCTAGATTAGAAATTTTCAGAAAATTTCCTAAGCAAGTCTGTAGATTTAAAAGAAGCATAAATTTACACTTATATAGTGTGTATGTGTGGTCTAGGTATTAAATCATTCTAATGTGTATATCATTTATGAAACAAATATCAATAATTAAATTACCTGAGGTTGCAGGGGTAGGTTTTCCTTCACCAACTGCAAGGAGACCCGGTTTTATGGATCTGTCATGCTGAACCGCAGGGGCTGGGACCGACAGCGTATCACCTGCTGCAGAAATAATTTGAGCTGCCTCTGTAGGTGCTATAAATATATGTTACTCATGTATTTATAGTCCCTGGGTTAACAGAGATAAACCCATGAATCTACTACCACCACCACCCACTTCACATGTGACTCTTTAAAGACACAATGACACATAAAGCCACTATTCAAACGGAAGGAGCACTTCCCAGTGCATTTGCAAGCTCACCCACAATGGACACTGGCTAGGGAAGCCAGGAGAAAAGGAATCTTGTCAGCATCCTCTACTTTCCAACCATCACTAGCTGCCCTCAGACAAAGTAATGGTACCAAAGCTTAACACACGAGCAGTGGACAAAAGATGAGCACAACATGGAATGATAATGACACAGGAAAAATGGCCCCATAATGAAGAAGGCAGGCAAAGGAACGCAGCTAACCAGATGATTCCTCTTTAGCTGCTTTGAAGAGTGCGAGAGATGAAAAAGGCAGTCTGAGGAACAGGTGGTGGAAGAGGAAAACAAGCAGTATACTTCTAGAGGCAGAGTGTGAGTGGGGAAGCAAGAAATGGAGAAAAAAATATTTAAAATAGGCTGCAGACACATTTCAAAGGTACAAAGTAGAATTATTGTAAGGCCTGTTAAATCCTAGCTCTGTCCTTGGTTGCATATCATCGACTTACAACAGCCAGCATGGTCCTATTAAAATAAAAGTCAGATAAGCAACTCTGGGCTCTGCACCTCCAAGGCCTCCCCATCTCAGAATACAAATTCATAAAGGCTTCTCTGCACAGCCACAATGGGCTTTCTCCTCCCTCTCTGCCACTTACTGACGCCACTTAGTAGCCTTTAGTCATGCTGCCTGAATATGGGAGGAGGCCGTGTACTAGCCAATCCCTGTGCCTGGTATGCTTTCCCAACGGCTCACTTCCACCTGGCACACTCATCTCATTCTAGTTTTCACTCAAAAGACACCTTCCAGGTGAGGCTTCCTTAGCCACTCCAATTAACATTGCAGCATTCCCTCTCACACGAGTCCATGGGAGACATCTCATCTATTTTGTTACTTGTATCATCTTTCTCCCCCTTCATTTTACCAAAGGGACATTAGCAGGGGAGTCTTTTTTTCTTTCCAGTTTGTCTATTGAATGCCTGATACACACTAAACACTCAAGCAAACAGCCGCTGAGAGAAATTTAATCAGAACAGCAGTAACAATACACGAAGAAATTCAAATGTACATCAGTTTAGAATTAGCTAAATGCTTTAAATTAGGGTGAGATTACTGTTATATCAAAGGTAAATAAACCTGGAGGACAGCAGGAAGACATTTTCTCACTAAGACTAAAGAGAGGAAAAGGAATGGGTGAAGCGACAGGAAAAAAGAAGCAAGCTTAAAATCCAAATGGGCAAAAAGGCTGGACATAAACAGGGAAAATAGGAAAAAGAAAAAGAAACAGTCTCTTACAAGCAGGGACATTTCTGTCAACATCTTCACTCAACAGGTGTTCAAAATAAAGCCCAATTTCTAGAAATGAAAGCCCAAATGATAGGTGGGAACCCTTCTTTGCAGGGAGGGGAGTTGGGGACACAAGAGCCCTTCGTGGGACGAGCCTTCTTCTTACAAGTCAATTCAAAAACTCATCCACTGAAAAGAATGGTTCTGAATGTAGGTACCTGCTACTGACGCTGCAGTGTCTCCCTGTGATTTCTGGAGGTATGAAGTAGGCTGTTTGGATCCTTTCACAGCCTCTGGCACACTAGAGATTGTTAGTGGACCAGACTGAATCATGGAAACAAAAAACATTTGACATTTCAGATATGATACCACGGGGAAGAAAAAAAAAGCATACAGTAATTTGTATTATTTCAAAAGTAAAATCTTTCAGGATTTTAGATTTTAAGTTAAGCTGTACAACATAATGTATTTTATTAGCCACACTATAAGAAGTCACTGTAACCAGGAAATTATAGCTCAAGCTTTTCATTACAAACAATTTGATCATATTTTAGTTGTAACTGGGGCTTCTCTTAGAACACAGAGTAAATAAAGTGCATCAGATATGACACACCTTCTATATATGCATCATTCCTTGTATATACTAAGGTGATTTCCATCTTCTTTCTAAACTAAATTAAGGTATATATTACATATGCTCAGTCAGAATCAAATTATTTTCATGGGCTCTGAGTAAAAATGGAGATTTGGGGTTATGTTGCTTCTTTAATCTCCAGGACTCATGCACACTAGAATAAATGGTCCAACTGAAGTAATGGCTGGTTTTGTCTTTCCTAATTACTGCATAATAGAAATGTTTATACTCACAACCTATGTTGTCCCACTTTATGCCAGACCTTCACAGTGGAACTCATATTTTTAGAAGACTACTATATACTAAAAAAGGTTTTGAACTTTGCCACGTGTATTAGTCTGGGTACTCTGAACAAATCCACAGCAACTCATATATAAGAGAGTTTTATGTAAAGAAAAGGTGCATCACGAAAACATCCCAACCCAATGCTGCCCAAGCCCACAAGTCCAACATTAACCCATTAACCCAACACCAGTCCACAAAGTCCTCCACCTCACAAAACAGAGGCGATGATGCCGACTGCAGGAGGAAAGCTGAGTCAGTGAACGAACAAGCATCTCAGCAGTAGCAGGGGTCTCCACACGGCTGCTCCAGCACCCAGGGCTGCATCGGGATAGGTCCATGGGGCTTCTCCTTGGGGATGTCTTGTAGGACGTCAATCTTGCAAGCTGAAGCAGGGAGCTGCTAAGGCAGCTGCATCCTGGTGCGACCATCACAAAGCAAGAGACCCGAGAACTAGAAAGGCGAGGCTTCACCACCCATTTATCCCTCCGCCTTTCAACCAGACCCACATGTGATTATCGGCCAGGCTGGCACAATTAAACTAACTCACCACGCATAGAAACTAGAATTACACTCATTATCTTAATTTTTCTTCTCTAGTGACCTTTTTAAATTCATGAAATAGATACTGTTGTGACAAGCAACATAATAGCAAGATATGTCAATGGTGTGGGTTTTAACTTGCCTCTTTACCGCTCCTTTCCCTTAGAGCACTTTGAAGTAGTCAACACTGTCCTTCTACTCCAAGCGTACGCTCAGATATATACATATATATAACTTCCATTTCTTTAAACAAAATAAGACAGAGTTAGCGTATACACATTACTACCTAACTTGCTCTTTTTACTTTTTCCAAGTCAAAGAAATAATTTTCACTTACATTAATATCCTACGTAATGTATATCCCATCATTTATAACTAATCTCCGATTTATAAGCAGCCAAGTTGTTTCCTATCTTGTTTTGCCACTACATACAACACACAACAAATGTTGTTGTGCACTGGAGACTCAGTGTGGGAATTGTGCCTGATCTGATCCCACCACACCGAAGCAGACACTAAGGGCGTGCAACAGAACAGCAAAGGCAACAGAGAACAAAGTCTCCAGGAAATACCAAAAATAGACTTTGGGGCGAGGGCGTAACACCCCATCATACTCGACCAGAAAACACTCCTAAAGGCCAACAAACAGTCACTGAACTAACTACAGGCCTTTCTTTGTTGTTGTTTTTTGTCATTTTGCTTTTTGTTGTTTTCTTTTGTTGTTTGTTTTGCTGTCTTGTTTTGGTGCATGTTTATTATCTCCGTAGGTCCGTCTAAATAAGATAGGCTGGATGAACAATTTGGAGGAGAAAACAACGGAACCAACGGTTCCAGGGGGACATGGAAGAGGGGGAGGTGTGGGTAAAGGAAATGGTGTTAACAAACCCAGGGACAAAGGAACAACAAGTGATCCAAATCGGTGGTGAGGAGGATGTAGGAGGCCTGGTAGGGTGTGATCAAGGGTAATGTAACCTATAGGAATTATTGAAACCCAAATTGTGTTAGTCTGAGTAGACTAGAGAAACAAATCCATGGATATACGTATGTGTAAAAGAAAGAGGTTTATATACAAGAGCAATTAAACATGGAGAAAACATCCAAGCCCAGTCCAGATCAAGTCCATAAATCCGGTATTAGCCCATATGTCCGATATCAATCTATAAAGTCCTCTTCATAATCACAAAACACATGCAATGAAGCTAAACACAGGATGATCACAAGCCAGTGAGTAGAAAGTCTTTGGGTCCAGTGGCGTTGTAAGCATCTCAGGGCCGGCAGGGGTCTCTTTGTGGCTTCTCCAGCTTCAGAGGTCTGGTTGCATCCATGTGGCTTGTGTTCTACAATGTTTCCCAGGGAGTAGCAGAGAGAGGTGTCTTCTGCCTCCAAGGAGGAAGTACCAGATTTCCCAGAATTCTCAGAAGGCCATGCCCACAGAAGTCTCATTGGCTATCTCCATACTGACAGCCTAGACTCCACCCCTACACTCTTAATCCTTAAATTGACACCAGATTAGGTGACTACCACACAAATGAAGGCTGAGCATGATAGTGGGACAGGAGGAAAGTAAAAGGAAATAGAAGAAAGGTCTAGGAGGCAAAGGATATTTGTGGAGGTCTAAATAAAGGCCTCCACATTTACATGTACATATGTAAATATATTTATATATGAGGATGGGGAAATAGATCAATGTGCATATATTTATAGGTTTAGTGTTAAGGTAGCAGATGGACATTGGGTCTCCACTCAAGTACTGTACTCCCTCAATGCAAGAACACTTTGTTCTATTAAACTGGCATTCCATGAGGCTCACCTTCCCAACACAATCACGGCTATCAAAAGATATAATGTCTGGGGTCTTAAAGACTTGAAGGTAAACAAGTGGCCAACTAGCTCAGAAGCAACAAAGCCCACATGGAAGCAGCACACCAGCCTGTGTGGCCTGTGCGATCATGAGGTATCAAAGGGATCACATTAACAGGCAGCAAAAAAAACAAAAAATCATATCATTGCGAATGAGGTGGAGTGCAGATTTGGGACCCAAGATCCATCTGTAGGCAACTGGACATCCCCTTACAGAAGGGTCGGGGGAGGAGACGAGCGAGTCAGGGTGCAGTGTAGCAATGATGAATTATACAACTTTCCTCTAGTTCCTAAATGCTTCCTCCACCCCCACTATCATGATCCCAATCCTACCTTACAAATCTGGCTAGACCAGAGCATGTACCCTGGTACAGATAGGAACTGGAAACACAGGGAATCCAGGACAGACAATCCCTTCAGGAACAGTGGTGAGAGTGGTGATACTGGGAGGATGGAGGGACGGTGGGGTAGAAAGGGGGAACCAACTACAACTACATATAACCTCAGATTATATGGAGAAAAGAAAAGTGGGTGCAGGGAGGACAGTGTAAGATATGACAAAATAATTTATAAATTATCAAGGGGTTCATGAGGGATGGGGGAGTGGGGAGGGAAGGGAAAAAAATGAGCTGATACCAAGGGCTCAAGGAGAAAGCAAATGTTTTGAGAATAAGGAGGGCAACAAATGTACAAATGTGCTTGACACACTGGATGGATGTATGGATTGTGATAAGAGTTGTAGAAGCCCCCCCCAAAATGATTAAATTTAAAAAAAATGGGGTGAACATTGCAGCTTCTATATTCAGACTAGTTTACACTATCATCTAATCTTTACCTCAAGTGATTGAAAATCCCTACAATAAATGCACTAATTAATTGTAGTATACATAAATAAATAATAAATGTTGTGAGATGTTATCGAGTCATTTCTGACCCTACATACAATCAAAGAAACACTGCCCGGTCCTGTGCCATCCTCACAATCATTGCTATATTTGAGTCCATAGTTGTAGCCACTATATCAAGTCTCCTTTTTTTTTTTTTTTTTTTGCTGACCCTCTACTTTACCAAGCATGCTATCCTTTTCTGGGACTAGTCCCTCCTGATAACATGTTCAAAGTACAAGAGATGCAGTCTCATTATCCACACTTCGGAGGTGCATTCTGGTTGTTCTTTTTCCAAGATTGATTTGTTTTTAATTCTGACAGTCGGTGATATATTCAATATTCTTCACTAATGTATAACTCAAAAGCATCAACTCTTCCTTGGTGTCCGTTAGTCATTTGTCCAGCTTTTGAATCCGTATGAGGCAACTGAAAATATTATGACTTAGGTCAGGCATACCTTAGTCCTTAAAGGGGTATCTTGGCATTTGGACACTTTACATTTTTCTAATGCAGAAAACAAAATTTTAAAGATTGGAGAGTGAGTAAAATATTGGCAACTCCTGAGATGAACCCCAGAATTCATCTGAAAGCATGGTGCTATTTTTAATACGAAAGGCAAAAAAAGCAAGCCAGGAAAAACATTCGTTTTGAGGTGGGGAAGTAGACACGTGCTGAGTTATCCAAAGTGAAAATAATTCAGCAGGCTGGCTAAGAGGAGTGAGGGTAGGCCAAGGCTACCTTGGCCTAGAGAGAGATAAAGGAGTCATCTACACAGAATAGCATTGGAAGCCATAGCAAGCAGCAAGGAACTCTGCTCTAGCCTTATGGGCTTCACTCTATGTCTTACAACGACTAGCAGCTAAGAAAACCCAGGATTGTTAGAAGGAACCCTCAGGATTCTGCTCCTGCAAAACTATCTGGCTCCCCCAACTCAGACTCCTATATTTTGGTTCAAGAGGCCATGACACTCTACAGTGGAGAAGTCCACGCAGTGCCCACTGATAGAGAAATACCCAATACCAACTCAGTCACAAAACCATGATCTCTTTCCCATCTTTTTGTTTTTCTTTCTTCTTTTCAGGCAACTGTGTTTGAATCAAAGAAGCCCTGATTGTGCAGTGGTTAAAGTGCTTGGCTGTTAACCAAAAGGTTGGTGAGTTTCAACTCAGCAGCCCTACAGAGGAGAGAGAGAGGTGGCAGTTGGCTTGTCAAGATTTACCGCCTTGGAAATCCTATGGAGCAGATCTACCCTGTCCCACAGGTTCACTATGAGTAGGAATCCACTCACTTTTAGTGGGTTTGGTTTGGGATGTTTGAATGAAGAATTTAAGGCTAATTTTTAGCCTTAAAATTGGCTAATGGGTAAAAAGGTGAAACTAAAAATTAGGCACAAAGTTAGCTTACTAAAAGATACTGTCAACCAATCAGTATATAGCTGAACACTTTGTGGTTGTGTTGAAGGGTTTAAAGGAGGCCACTATTAACTATCACAAGCAGGTTCTATGCTGTGACAATTCTTCATACATGTTTTTAGTGCTCTGAAGCAGTTTGACAGCTCCAAAGGTGTGGCCTAAAGGCCACAGAAGGCACTGAGGGCCATTTTTGTCTGAGCCATCTTCTCCAGTTTTATGTGAATTGCTAGATGAAAGCATGTCTAGCACCCCAAAGGGATAAGAACTCGTCTGCACACTTCAAGTTCAATTTAACCATCAGCAACAAACATACCTGGCAAGTTCTACTGAATTATAGATTAAAATATAAATTTGTGTATCTTCAAGATGACAAAATAAACTAAACAAAAGCAGCACAAAACAAAATCAACACAACTCGCACTTACGATTTTTCTCTAGGTCGATTATAACAAAACGTTGTTGCAAAGTCTTACCGGCTTCTTTGGCAATGGAACGCCATAAGGTGCAGAACCAAGAATCATCTCAAAGAGCTTGTCTGAGTAGGGTATGGTTTTCTCTATGCTTTCCCGGAAATGGGAATCCCATTTAGCATACAGGACAGTGCCCCCAAGACCTCCACCAACAAATAACAGTCCAGCTCCCACAATTTTGCCAGCACTCAATCTAAGTGAAAGAAATAAACACATTTAGATTTCTTTGCGTTCCTACAGCTACTTACTGGGCTAATACTATCCTCAAAGACATTCTTCTCTACCACTGATTCTGATGCAGCAGCCAATCTGAACAGCACAGCTACACATCATCTCCCCCTGATTTGTTTACAATGTATCTACCACAGAAAACAGAATTCAATAATAAATCAATTTGCCCCATATGGTTTCCAAGGTGTAATCTTTAAGAAAGGAGATGGCCTCATCTTTCTCCAGTGGAGCAGCTGGTATGCTCAAACTGTGACCTTTTGTGTTAGCAGCTTGGCACTTAACCACTGCATCACCAAGGCACCTTATTTACTGTTTTTTTTAAAATAGTAACCTCTAGACTAGAAATCTTTGTAAGACTCAGATGTTCGTAATTATAAGGTTGCTATGAACCCATGAAGAACTGTTTCAAGGTGCCTCTCCCCTAATTAAAAAATTTCGAAAATAAGAAACCCTTTAAATAATATAAAATTAAGAATGCATTTTATGCCACAGCTTGCCAAGTCCTGAATATAAATATACTGGCCCTTGAATGAAAGATAGTACCTGGGGGGGAGGGAAGCCTGCTTTAGATGCAATCTAATTACCAAGGAGCCAAGAGAATCATCACAATAGATTTTTATCCTCATGTAAATAAGGCTCTAGAGCAGTGGTTCTCAACCTTCCTAATGCTGTGATGCTTTAATACAGTTCCTCCTCATGTTGTGGTGACCTCCCAACCATAAAATTATTTCTGTTGCCTACTTCATAACTGTAATTTTGCTACTGTTGGGAATCGGGTGACCCCTGTGAAAGGGTCGGTCCACTCCCCTCAAGGAGTCGACCCACAGGTTGAGAACCACTGCTCTAGAGGGTACCTACCCCACAGAAACTACAGTAAAGCTCCACTTTTAAAAAGGGGTTTAAGTAGCCATTCCATGGAGATAGGCAGACATACTACATACCCAGAACTTCCTGAAGTTGAGTACCGACGGCATGGTCGCAATGGGCGAAGGACAAACTTCCCACAGAGACAACTCTACAGAGGAAGGAGAAAGCATTACAACCAAAGCATTTTCAAAAACACGTTAGAGTTGGTAATTCAAAAAATAATACTTTTATTATAAATGGCTGCAATACACAAAGATTTACTTTACTTTCAGAAATCAACTAACCAAAGAATATATTTGTAGACCTTTAAAATTAAGAGGTGCCCTCTACAGTCCAAGGCCATATAAATTACCTTTAAGAATTTGAAAAAAGGATCATTACTTTTGAGCTTTATGTATGGTCATTGTACCTGGACCATAATTGGGATTTGTCATGATTTCTTAATAGACAAGTAAAAATAAAACAGCAGTATGTTTATTCTCACCTTTGTAAATTTAATTTTGACATCTAGAAAACATATGATACACAGAAATCCACTCAGGGGAGATTCCTGGTTGAATTTCCAGAAGACCAAGATCTACTCCCAAGAAGCTAGTCTTAGAAACCCAAGGGGCAGTTCTACCCTGTCCTATAGGGTCATTCGAAGTTGAAATCAAGTCAATGGCAGTGAGTTTGTTTAGGAGTTGGATCCAACCATGTATGAAGCCAGTCAATTCCTAGAGGCATTCATCTAAATCTCATGGACTTTTTTTCCCCCTAAACCTTGTTTTAATGGGTCTCAAAATTCAGTGACAAATTTCTTATCGAGTTGTTTTCCATTTAAAAAGTACTGATTTTAAAAACTAATAACAAAATTGACACACCAAAAGAAATATATAGTCCACATTCTTTTCCTTCTGAAAGCTTATTATGCATCGTTAGCATTACCCAGTCTTTTACTATTAAACTTAAATGGGCAATTGAACAAACAGTGCGGAGACTGTTCTTCCACCACTGGCAGCTGTGATGGGTAGTATTCATTTAGCCTTCTGAGTCTTCTGGGCAGACTTGGTGACCTTGCCAGCTTCAGCATCTTTTGCTCCACTGCCTTGATGTCACCCACAACAACTGTTTGTCTCAGTCTTGAACAGCAAAACAAGCCAGAGCAGGGCACTCAAAGAGGAGCTCTCCATACACAAGGGCTTGCCAGGTGCCATGTCAACGATGGCAGCTTCACCAGACTTCAAAAATGTGGAGCCATCTTCCAGCTTCTTGCCAGAATAGTGATTAACCTTGTCTTTGCGCTCAGCAAACTTGCAAGCAATGTGAGCAGTGGCATAATCCAACACAGGTGCATATTCAGCCCTAATCTGGCCTGGATGGTTCAGGATGATTACCTGAGCAGTGAAGCCGGCTGCTTTCATTGGTGGGTCATTTTTGCTGCCACCAGCCACATTTCCACAGCAAACATCTTTGCTAGAGATGTTCTTGACATTGAAGCCTACATTGTCCCCAGGAGAGCTTCACCCAAAACTTCAGGGTGCATTTCAACAGACTTCACTTCAGTGGTTAATGTGGACTGGTGCAAAGGTGACCACCATCAGGCCAGGTTTCAGAATACCAGTTTACACTCTGCCCAGAGACAGTGCTGGTACCACCAATTTGGTAGACATCCTGGAGAGGCAGGCACAGGGGCTTGTCAGTGGGAGTTGGTGGCAGGGATGCAATCCAGAGCTTTGAGCAGTGTGGTTTCACTGGCATTGCATCCTTACAGGTAACCTCCCACCCCTTGAGCATATCAGCACTTGGCTGCAGCATGCTGTCACCATTCCAATCAGACACTGGCACAAATGCTCTGTCAGGGTTGTAGCCAATTTTGTTAATTTAGGTGCTGACTTCTTTAAAGATTTCCTTATCCCTTCTGGCTGGAGGGTGGCTCAGTAGAATCCATGTTAGCCCCAACAACTAACTGTTTCCCACCCAGTATGTAATCCAGAAGATCACGCGACTAGGTCTGCCCTTTCTTGGAGATAGCTTCAAATTCACCAACACCAGCTGTAATAATGAGCACAATACAGTCAGCCTGTGATGTGCGTGTAACCATGTTTTTAATAAAGTCTCTATGCCCAGGGCCATTGAGGATGGTCACGTAGTACTTGCTGGTCTACAGGGAGATAGTTATCAATGGCGATGCCACACTCACACACAGCTTTCAGCTTCTCAAGACCCAGGCAGACTTGGAGGAGCCTTTCCCCATCTCAGCTGCTGCCTTCTCACTTTTCAATGCTTCTTTTGTCACTCCCACATTTGTAGATCAGGTGATCAGTTGTGGTGGACTTGCCAGAATCGATATGTCCAATGATATGGGTTCTTTTCTTTCTCTTTTCAGCTGCAGTTTTTGTGATGGTTTTACTGACACCCATATTCCAGAGGCAACCCGCTGTGAAAAGCACCTCACTGGTCTTTGTTTTGTCTTACAATACTGTTAGACCAAAAGCAACATATTTTTAAACAAGAATGTTCAATACTACAAAAAGAGCCCTGTTTGATGGCATAGTGGGCTACGAGCTGCTAACCACAGAGCCAGTGGTTCAAACTCATCAGTCATCTTCATTTTTAAAAGTACATATACCCCAATGCTTGTTAAAAATCTGTGGCCCCTTCAGACAAAATAAACAAGCACAAATATTTGGGGGATATTTTACTAAACTAGTTCAAAACCATTCATGTCTATTAATTTCAAATTTATGGCATCTATAGATGAAATCCTTTAACTATTAGGAAGTCACACTGCAACAAGTCAAGAAAGGGAGAAAAGACTCCCTAGCTCACTCACTGAACTTGCATGTGAGAATAAGGGGCAGGTAGGGGAAGGTGGGGCATGGGGTAGGGTAGAATTCCTTTCAAATTCTGTTCTTATAACTTTCCTCTAGTTCTTTAATGCTTCCTCCCCACCCACTATCGTGATCCCAATTCTACCTTACAAATCTGGCTAGACCAGAGGATGTACACTGGTACAGATAGGAACTGGAAACACAGGGAATTCAGGACGGATGATCCCTTCAGGACCAGTGGTGAGAGTGGTGATACTGGGAGGGTGGAGGGAAGGTAGGGTAGGAAGGGGAAACTGATTACAAGGCTCTACATATAACCTCCTGAGTGATGGACAACAGAAAAGTGGGTGAAGGGAGATGTCAGACAGTGTTAAGATATGACAAAATAATAATTTATAAATTATCAAGGGTTCATGAGGGAGGGAGGGAGGGAGGGAAAGGAAAAAATAAGGAGCTGATACCAAGGGCTCAAGTAGAAAGCAAATATTTTGAGAATGATGATGGCAACAAAGCTACAAATGTGCTTGACACAATGGATGTATGTATGGACTGTGATAAGAGTTGTACGAGCCCCCAATAAAATGATTTTTTTAAATAAAGCTATTATGAAATCACTACTAAAACATTTTTTTTGTTGTTCTAAGAAAATAAATTACAGGGTAGACATGAAACCATTCCACAATTAAAGCTGCAATTTCTACTCTCTTTTCCAAAGTCCAGAGGTAAACGTCTAATTAATATATTATTATATTCAGGGGGGAAAAGGAAATGAGAATTCTATGACAACAGAGTGTTTTCCTTCTGCTCTCTAAAGCAGGTAGTATGGAAGTTTAAAAGTTTAAAGAGAATCACATCTATTTCCACATACATCAACGGCTGTTAATTTTTGTACATTTTGCTGACTTCCCTTTAGTTGACCCTAATCTTTGCTCCATCATCACAAGGAAATAAGTAGCTGAGGTCACTGTACTCCACTGGACTTTCAATGGGTGATTTTCAGAATCAGAGGTAGGTCATTCTCCCTAGTCTCATAGAAGCACCACTGAAACCTGTCCAACATTGTAGCAACATGCAAGCCACCCAAGGAGAGGTCCTTCATGGAAGGTGAACATTCTACTACTCAACCATCAAAGCTTAGTTTTTGTTAGCTTGTTATTATTGTTAGGCACCAACACTTCATTCAGAGCAACCACATGTGAGAGTAGAACTGTACCTTGGGGTTTTCTTGGCTATAATTTGACATAAGGTCTTTCACCTATGGAGCCTCTGAGTGGGTTCAAATAGCCAACCTTTTTCTTAGCAGCCAAGCACTTAGGCCTCTGTGCCATGAGGCTTGTTGTTGACTTAGGAGGAATCCAAACACCAAACTCACTGCCCTACAGGACAGGGTAGAACTGCCCTGAGTTTCCCTGTGACTATTTAAGAGAGTAGAAAGCTTCATCTGTTTCACAAGGAACAGCTGGTGGTTTCAAATTGTTGACCTTGTGATTAGCAGTCCAATGGGTAACTACTACACCAGGGCTCCTTTAGGAGGGATATATTACAAAAACAATAAAGCTGTGTCAATTTGAGGTTGAATTTTTACCTACATAAGAAAGATATTCAGATCAATAATCAAAAAGCTGTCAATAGTGGATAATTAGCTAATCAGAGTAGCAAGAAGCAAGCATAAGAGTAGATAACTGACTGGATAAGAGAACCAAATTACACTAGAGTTGGAAAACACCTGAATTCCCTTCAACGTTTCTGTAAACATGTTTCTTTATCCAGCTGCTCCTTTCATTATCCTGACCCGCCCCCTCCCTTTGGTGGAACATGTTATATTTGACTATAAGTTTACAGTTCTTGGTATTAAGTTTAAGATCTAAATTTTTTAAATGCAAAAGGCTTAAATGTATACAGAGCAAAATCTCCTACATGCTTGTTTCCCAATCATTTAGTTCTGTCTGACAACAAATTCTATCAGTTTCTTGACTATTTAGAGAAATCGTGTATTCTTACTCAGATGTGTTTACACACACACAAACACACACACACACACACACTCTCTCTCTCTCTCTCTTACACAACCGCTGTTGTAAAGTCAACTCAGACTCATGACAGCCCCATCTGTTAGTTAGCCAAATGTATATATTTTCCTCCACCTTCCTCTAAACTGCATTTAACAATGTATCATTGAGTTCATTCTATATGGTTAACAGCATTTTATCATATAAGCCACTGCCATGGAGTCAATTTTGAGTCATAGTAATCCTCCCAGACAGGGTAGAAATGCTGCTTTGGGAGTTTCAAGGTTATAAGTCTTCATGGAAGCAAAAAGCCTCATCTTTCTCCCATGGGATAACTGGTGGATTCAAACTGCTGACCTGTGAGAAACTAACACTGAGGTAAATATGATCAGGACTATATTCCCTAACTTATAACAGAGGCAATCTAGAAAGCTAGTATTCCACGGTAGGAAAGCCACCACTTTGGTAAGTTACAGATAAAGTCCTAGTACATTATCCTGCATTAAATATATTCCCACAGATTCTCCCTAACAGTTATGCTGCCTTAATGTGAGCACATGGTTGATTCTGTCTCCCTGTAGAAGCAGACATTCTTGTTATCTCCTCCCACAGTGGCACCCAGCCCCTCTCATGTCTTCTCCCAATGCAGGTAATAGGTTTCCTCACCTGTGAGCTCAGGGACTTTACTGTGGTTACCACCCACCTTGTGACGTATGTAACTACTGAATATTCATGACTTATGGCTACCTATAAAAGCCCTCAAATAGTAAAGACTCGCTCTCTTCTCCCACTTCCATGTGGACCACCTAGAGGAGCTGAGGTGAGCATGCTACCATGAAATGTGTCTTACTCCATTATTTTACTTTCCTATCTTCCACCACTTTACTATAACCTTTATATATTATACTGTACAGTTGCGCCTATGGATCCCCCACGGTTGTTAAAGAGGATGGTTTACTCTAACACTGACCTTCTAGTTAACAACCCAACAGGGTTTCTAGATGTGTTAATGTGTTTAACCAATAATGCATGTATATCTCTGCACAGTCATTTTGCAAATATATAAGTATACCTGTAGGATCAATTGCTAAAGACAAAATTGGCAACATTGACAAATATTATCAAAGTAACCAACACTAAGGGTGCTTATTTTCCCACATACTTTCTGTGGCAGTTACAGAAGCTCCTGTCAATTTGCGGAAGGGTGAGTTTAGCCTCTCATCAGGTCCCAGCTTGATGACCTCTCATTTGGAGGCACTATGAAGATAAATAGCTCACTAGAGGCCAGATATACACAGACACTCTGCTCTTCCTGCTGACAAGTCACATGGAGACCCTGATGGAATTATAGCCCAGGAGTTGGAGGAGGCACAAGGAGACCCTCGCCAGTGCTGAGATGCTTCCACCGCCACTGGATCCACAAGACTTTCCACCCACTGGTCTGTGATCTTCCTGCATTCAGCATCATTGCATGGCTGCTTGAGTCTAAAGAGGAATTTATGAACTAGTATCAACATATGGGGTAATATCGGACTTATGGACTTGATCTGGATTTGGCTGGGATGTTTTCTTAATGTACAATTGTTATTTAATATAAAATTCTCTCTTACACACATATGAGTGAATGTCTATGAATTTGTTTCTCTAGTCTACCCAGACTAACACACTTTCTAACACTGTGTGTGTGTCCCACAATTGTCAGTCATAGGAAACTAATGCCACTTTCTTATTATTTGAATGCTGAGCCTAATTTTTAAACTCTTACTTAATCAGATATTAACCCACAAACTTTCTGTACCACTGAGAGGGAATACGTTCTCCATTAAACACAAAATCAATATAACAATAGACGTAGATCTATGTACATATACTTATATGTTAAGTATTAAAGTAGCAGATGGACATTGGGCCTCTACTCAAGTACGCCCTTAATTCACGTACACTTTGTTCTAATAACGTGGCATTCTGTGATGCTCACCTTCCTAACACAATCACTGAAGACAAAATGGCTGCTTAAGCTAATGTAGTGAAGAAAGCTGATGGTGCCCCACTATTACAAGATACAGCATCTAGGGTCTTAAAGGCTTGAAGCTAAACAAGCAGTCACCTAGCTGGGAAACAACAAGCCCACTTGGAAGATGCACACCCGCCTATGTGATCATGAGCTGTCAATAGGATCAGATATCAGGCATCAGAAGACCCAAAACAATCATATTGATGCGAACAAGGAGGATCAGAGTGGAGACCCAAAGCCCAACTGTCTATAGACAATTGGAAATCCCCTCACAGAAGGGACGAGCCAGCCAGGGTGCAGTATAGCACCAAAGAAACACACAACACTCCTCTAGTTCTTTAATGCTTCCTCCCACCCCCAGTTCTACCTTACAAATCCAGCTAGACTAGAGCATGTACACTGGTACAGATAAGAGCTCTCAAAACAGAGAATCCAGGACAGATAAACCCCCCAGGAACAATAACGGAAATAGTGGTAACAGGAGGATAGGGGAAGGTTGGGGAAGGGGGAACTGATCACAATGATCAACATATAATACACCCCTCCAGGTGACGAACAGAAACGGGTGAAGTGAGACAGCAGACAGTGTAAGATATGAAAATAATAATAATTTATAATTTATCAAGGATTCATGAGGGGGGGAGGGAAGGGAAGGAAAACAAATGAGGAGCTGATACCAGGGGCTCAAGTAGAAAAAAAATGTATTGAAAATGATGATGGCAACATATGTACAAATGTGCTTGACACATGGATGGATGGATGGATGGATTGTGATAAGAGCCATATGAGCCCCCAATAAAATGATAAAAAAACTACAAGCTAAAAACCCTAAGGAGTATGTCTACATCAACACATCCAAATAATAAATCATATAATCATTTCTCAAAAAACCCCAACATCAATTGTAAAATGTATCCTGATTTGAGATAAAAATAAAATAATACAAATGTATTGCATCCATAAATGGTAAAAGGTTTCATACTTCTGTATGAAAACTAAACAAATTTTAATATGACTTAAACTAATAGTGATTTTATCTGAATCAATAAAAAAATACATTACTCATTACCCTACCTTTACAACCTGTTTGGCATTTAGTGTAATTTTGTATGCTAATTAAAGCTTTCAAAGTAAAAAACAAGTAAACATGTTTTTAATAAATTTATCACCCATTTTGAATTCTTATACATCATAGCCTTGCGCCCTGCCCCTTTAAAATCATTTTGTTGGGGGCTATTACAGCTCTTATCACAATCCATACATCCATCCATTGTGTCAAGCACAAGTGTAAGATATGACAAAATAATAATTTATAAATTATCAAGGGTTCATAGGGGAGGAAGGAGTGGGGAGAGAGGGGGAAAATGAGCTGATATCAAGGGCTCAAGTAGAAAACATGTTTTGAGAATGATGAGGGCAATGAATGTACAAATGTGCTTGACACAATTGATGTACGTATGGATTGTGATAAGAGTTGTATGAGCCCCGAATAAAATTATTAAAAAAAAAAGAGTCTCAGTATGTGTCTGAAAAGGGAAGACTCTTTAGAAATATGATGACCTGATACCCAGGGCTCAAGTGGAAAGTAAATGTTTTGAGAACGATGAGGGCAACAGATGTACAAATGTGCTTGACACAATGGACTCAATAAGATGATTTTTTTTTAAAGAAGTACAACCAGGATGTTCCTTAAAAATGAAACTACATCTCACATATTTTGGACATGTTATCAGGAGATATCAGTTCTTGGAAAAGAATAGCATGCTTGGAAAAGCAGACTTGCCCACAAATCTCACACACACACACACACACACACACACACACACACACACACACACTCCAGTAGACCATACAAACATCAGTATCAATGACCAGGGTCTCAGAATAACTAGATGGTGCCTGGCTACCGTTACCAACTACACATTAGGAGGTCCTATATAGGGTGGAAAAAAATATGCAACAAAACCAATTAGCATAAAAGGAATGGGCTTATTTTCTAATTTGCCTTTGGTATGGTCACATACTCCATTTGTTTCCTAAAGAAAAATAAATAACAAAAAGGACTAGGCTTATTGGTGCAGTAGAAATCGGTGAAACCCCCCACCCTGTTAGTCACTCTTCGGGTCTCTGAAAATGAAGCTAACTCATAACTAAATTTTCATTCAAAAGACAGCAGGCGTATAAAACCAAACCAAACCAG
The DNA here is from genome assembly GCF_000313985.2 of Echinops telfairi. NCBI lineage: Eukaryota > Metazoa > Chordata > Mammalia > Afrosoricida > Tenrecidae > Echinops > Echinops telfairi. The sequence continues at coordinate 42,370,461 of NW_022111368.1, forward strand.
ACTCACTACCATTGAGTTGATGCCAACTCATTGTGATCCTATCAGACAGGGTAGAACTGCCCGTGAGTTTCCGAGACTAACGGGAGTAAAAAGACCCATCTTTCTCCCTTTGGGCAGCTGGTGACTTTGAACTGCTGACTATGCAAATTGCAAGTCGGTAAGGGGCAAAAAACACTAGGGAGCTACAGATACACACACTTTAAAATAATCAACCATTTGGGATCTAAAGAGCAGAATTTATCCAAGGACAAAGTTTAGGAGGGTTAGAAAAGTAGAAACAGAAATAGGAAACACATCTTGGGGTTATAATCAATGAGGTGAACCAAAATGCTTATGTATTTTTAAACAGAAAACTGATGTGCTCTGTAAACTTTCACCCAATTCACAATAACAATTTAAAAATAACATTTTAAAAAGGCAAAGCTAATTTTTAAGCAGAATCACAACCTTCAAAAGGACAGGCTTGTTATCAACATTAGCCTTAAACAAGCTGCCTTGCTTAATCCTCAAAATAACCATCTTTCTTTCCCTTATTTTCAATTAAGTTAAGAGATTACTGCAAGTGCAGAGAACCACTCCCAAGTCTGTAGAAGGCTAGGATACATTGGCAGCCTCCGCCCTCTAAACCCTTTGTGTCTAGTTCTGAAGGAAAGCCTACCTCAAAAAGGCTGCCCTTTGCCAAAACATCAATTCTTTGACACAGTGTGACCAATGGAAACAGATTTACTTTCCTTTTCTCTGAATTTTTGACTACTACTTTGATTTGTAGGCAAAACTAAACGTGATTAGGTGTCTGGATTCCTTGAACATGTCTGCCACCGTTGTGCCTCTTGGAAACACCCCCACTCAGGGCTTATCTCAGAAACGAGTACAAGGTCATGGCTCCTGTCCTCTCCAGTTCCAGGAGTTTGTGCTCCATAAACTAGTCTTTCTGTTTTGTTTACAGAGTAAAAGTAGACCTGAGGTGTTCTCTCCTGCGAAAAGAAAGGCAGTTCCTACGGATAATTACAACCTTGACCCACCGCTACCCCGCAAATCGCGTACTCGTATCTCCCAGCAGTCCAACAGTCCGAGAACCTCCTAATTAAAGATGCAACAAGGCAAGACTGCGCGCGTTCTGCTGGGAAATGTAGTTCTCCCCACCTCGACCTTCACACACAGGCTGCGCGAACCCCACTGCCTTCACGAGCCCAACCGGCGACCCAGGCGCCAGGAGCTAGGATTGGTCCCTGACTGGGACCGCGGGGTGCTGGTAGGATGACACGTCCCCGAAGTCGCGCCCCTCGCCCTGCACCGGCCTCCCTGCCACCTTCTCTCCACACCCACCACACCCCAAAATAGCCCTCGATCATCCTAGTCGAAATAACTTCCCAGTTAACTACCTCACCGCTCGCCCCAAAGTCTCGTACGGTCCGCAACCTGACACAAGCCTTTTCTGAAGGCCTCCGCAGGGCCAAGGTCTCCCTGGTTTTCCACTGAATGTCCCAAATACACTTCCTCACGCGCTCTTTCCGCGCATCCACTCCCGCGCTCACCTGGGCGGCAACGGTCGCGCCCGATAACTGACAGACCCGCAGCATCTCAGCAGCAGGGTGGACGGTGGTACTGGGTTCCGCGGGAGCAGCCGCGGCGGCGCGAGTAAGGGCGGGAGGGAGGACGGGCGTGCGTGCGTACGTGCGTGCGTCTTGGCGTCCGTGTCGAACGCCACTGCGCACGCGTAACCTGGTCTCCGCCCCTTTCGTTCCCTCCCGCCATCCACGCTCAAGGCCAAGGCGTTCCGGAGCAAATTCCCCGCCGGCGTAGTAGCCGGCTGCACCAGCTACCAAGCAGCATTTGATGCCGCGCGAGCCGATGAAGCCGGAGACAATTACTTAGAAGGAAAGGGAAAGGACGACTTCCGGGTCATGCACGGCTTTCTATTCAGTAGCCTGAAGCAGAGGTCACTAGATGGCAGAAACCTGGATCTGTTCGCAGATGGAAAATAGATAGATCCGACTCTTCGGAGAATTAAAGCAAGAAAACGTACACGGTTGTCTCTGTCAGCTGGGATTTTTTTTCGTAGACAACTACTGTTTGGGCCATAGTTACGTAAACAATGGCAGTGTCGCAGCTTTTGAAAGCCTTTCTCTGGGAAGTCCTCCTAAAGGCTGCAGGCACGTGGCAAGTGGTAGACCTGGGAAAGGAACCCAGATTCTTCAGGCTCCAGGGCTTGTTTCAGTCGACATAATTTCTACTTTCCGTTTAAACTAGTTTTCTTCATGACGTTTTAATTAAGAACAATAATTTTGGTCGAAAGCTGTGGGATGAGGTGGAAGAGAAATTGCACAAATATTATAGCCAAGAATATCCCACTGAATCTAATCCAGAAAGGACCTGTTACTCAGTACTATTCGAAAGGACCTGTTACTCAGTACTATTCGCGGTACTGTTGCCGGAAGTAAGGGCCCGAAATCGCCTGTCAGCGGAACAGCCAGACAGACAGAAGGAAACAGTGGGATTTGCTACCTCCAAGCTGCTTAAAAATCATGTGAAAATCAAGCTAAATACCCCTCATTATGTGACAAAAATATTTTGCAATGATCATAGGAAACCATACCCCAAACTATGTAACAAAAAAGTAGGTTTGCAATGATTACAGGAAACAATCATTGATACCTATACTTCTCCAGGCATTACCAGACCACCATCCCCTGAGCACAAATTTCCATTGCTTATCTAAATAGGGATGCTTCATGCCTGGCTACCTATTGTAATGGCTTTACCACCTTTCTGAGTTAGAAGACCATCCCTATTAATTAAACTTAAAAGTAATTTTTGCTGCAAGAGAGGAGGCCCTTAGATTTGGGATATACAACTAAATCTTAAATTATGTTGTGTTTCTAATATTTTGATTAAAGCAGGCTAACACTTCACCCCCTTTATCAATACTGCATTAGTGCCTGAAACTAAAAGGCATTGCTTTGTGGAAGTTTGTGTACTACAATCAGAGCCTTACTTTATCCTAAACCTTGAGACAGTCCAAATGCCTTCTTGAGTACTTTACCCGAAATTGAACTGCCAAGATAACCAGGACAAATCCCAAAGAGACTGGGAGAGGCAGCAGTCTTGATCAGTCTCTCTGATAAATTTGGGAAGGCAGAGAGAGGTAGTTTGCCAATGTTAAAGATGGCTCCTTGTATCTCCCCTCAGACCAAAATTGAACTCTTTTATTGAGTCAATTCTGATTCATAGTGACCCTTTAGGTAGAGGCCCATAGGACAAACCCTATAGGATGAGTAGAAAGCCTCATTTATCTCCCAAGGAGTGGCTGGTGTTTTCCAACTACCGACCTTGCGGTTGCTATTCAGCCTTCCTCCAATCCTGTTGCCATGTTCTTCATATAGTCCAGATTCTCTGATTATTTGCCCAACATTTATTGAATAAGTATGGTGAAAGGGCACACACTCTGTACAGACCTGTCCTTCTTTAAAACACAATATTCTCAGGTTCAGCATGGGAACAATGCTTTTTCAGGAATTCCCATTCTCAATGTTTTCCATAGTTCGTTAGGATCCACACAGTTGAATGCCTTTGCACAGTCAAAAGACAAGTAAACATCTTTTTTATATACTTTGCTTTAGCCAAGATCTACCTGACAGCAGCAATCCGAACGAGGATGTCCTTTGCTCTGTGTCCTCTTCAGAATCCAGCTTGAATTTTAGTCAGCTCCCTTTTGATGTACTACTGCAACCATTAGTAAGTTTTCTTCAGGAAAATTTAACCTGTGTGTTGTATTAATATTGCTCAATGGTCCCCACATTCTTTTGAGTTACCTTTCTTTACAATGGGTACACATATGGATCTCCCAATCTGTTGGCCAGGTAGCCTATCTTCCAGATTTATTGGAATAGAGTAGTACTTGTTTCCAGTGCTTAATCAGCTTGTTGAAACATTTTCATTGGTATTCTATCAATTCCTGGAGTCTGGTTTTTCTCTAGTTCTTTCAGTGCAGCTCAGACTTCTTCCTTCAATATAATTGATTCTTGATCATATACAAAATGCTTGAGTGTCAACTAGTTCTTTTTGGTACAGTGACTATTTGTATTACTTTCATCTTCTTGTGATGCTTCTTGCTTCATTCAATATTTTTTCCCAAAGAATCTTTCAATATTGCAAGATAAGGCTTGAATTTTTTCTTCAAGTCTTTCAGCTTGATATATACGGAGCTTATCCTTCCTTTTTCTTTTCCTTTTTGGCTTTCTAACTCCAGCCTTTGCACATTTCATTATAATCCTTTGTCTTCTAGAGCTGACTTTTGAAATTTTGTGTTCAGTTCTTTTACTTCATCATTTTTTCCCATTTGCTTTACTTTTTTTTCAAGAGCAAATTTGAGTCTCTTCTGACATTCACTTTGGTCCTTTGTATTTTTTTCTTATATTTTTAATGACCTTTGCTTTCTTAATGTTTTTTTTTTCATTTGATTGGGGGCTCTTACCACAACCCAGACATCAATTGTATCAAGCATATTTGTACATATGTTGCCATCATTATTTTCTAAACATTTACTTTCTCTTTGAGCCCTTAATAATGTATGATCTTGATGTTATCCCACAGCTTGTCAGATTTTCTATCACTAGGGTTCAATATGTCAAACCTATTCTTGAGTTCTCAACTTCAACCTGAACTTACATATGAGTAATTGATGATTCCTTCCACAGTCAGCCCCTGGCCACGTTCTGATATGTATAATCACTTTATTATAGTTGGCATTCCATCCCACTTCCCGCCCCACCCCCCAAAAATACCATACTTAATAACATTGTTATTTTCTTCCTTCCATTCACTTGGTGTACCATGTTCCAGTTTGGGAAAGATGGTATGTATTATTCTTCCAAATAAATGTAACTAAGAGATCAAAAATAAATTGTTTAAAATATGTTCAATTACATGCACAATAAAAGTTTAATTTTTGGTAGCCTAATACTATATACCAAGCACTGTTCTAGGCCTTTGTTTTAGTGTTGGAGGACAGAGTCTGCCACATAAATAGCCGAAGTTAGGGAGGTTGCACGCACGAGAAGGCTCAGGGAGTCTTTAAGCACAACAGAAGGCAAGGGTTTTGATACAGGGATTTCTCTGGCAAATTTTAGAGACAGATCTCTAGGTCTTCCTAGTCTATTTTGGCTGGAGGCTCTGCAGAAACCCGCCCAGCATCATAGGCGACTCCAGCGAAGACAGGCGGTGGCGGTTAGGCATTTAATACAGGTTGCCTCTACCGCTCCTTTATTAATTTTAAACCTTCTTCCTTGACTCCGCCTTTTCCTTTTAGCCCCCACCCTAAATTCTCTCCCCCCCCACCCCACTTTGTTGCTGTTGTTTATAGACATCGGTTTCTTTTCTTTGTCGACGTCAG
>NW_022111368.1:42376045-42402010 GCF_000313985.2 Echinops telfairi
GCATGGCGTCCCGCGTCTTGGCCGGTGCCGTGAGAGCCGCTTCAGGTCAGTGAGCGGCCCCAGGTCCGGGTGCTTCTCCTCGGGCGGGGCGGGTGGAGGGTGCAGTCCGCGTTTAGCAGGGAGGGGGCCATCCCTGGATTCCCGAGAGGCCCTGATGGGCCCCGCGTGTGCGGGGCCGGCTCCCCGCGGCAGAGTCGCGCGGGCCTGGTTGTCTGCCGCCCTCCTCCTCTCTTAACATGTAAACCAGGGACACGGCCTCAGCTTACTTTTATGGTTGGAGGCCAGGCCAGGCCCCGCCACTCAACTTTGACCTTGAAAACTTGAATTCATTTGTTTCGAGTTTCGGATTCTACAGCTGTCAGGTGGGGCCAATGGCACTTGCTCCGGGCTCACAGTAATTGCCGCGTGACACACACAACGCGGACACTTTTCTAACTGCAGCCTTCAGAATTGGGGGTGGGTGGGTGGAGTCTAAAGGATTTCCTGCCAGAGTGACCCGGAGGAACCCCAAACCCACTGCCACCGAGTCAGCTCCCACTCAAAGTGACCCTACAGAGTACACCTCTCAGAGCTGCCCCATGGGTTTCCGACCCCTGGTCTTTAAGGAGCGAGCCAGGGGAGCACTTATGTATGAAGAAAGCAGACGTGCAGTCTTGGAAACCCACAGGGGCATTTCTGCCCTGTCCTATAAGGTTGCTGTGAGTAGGAATTGCGTCCAGGATGTGAAGTTTTTAGCGTCCCAAGTAACAGGCGTCCAAGCAGGTAAATCATGTTGTCTCACTAGTCTTAAGGGCTTGCTGCACAATGTTTAAAAGTCATTCAAAGATGATAGTTAAATGATTTTCATACAAAATATATTATGTTACAAATTTCTTTGCAAGAGGATTAAAAATAGGTTGAAGAAGAAAAATGCAAATATATGGATTTTCCAACTTGTGAGATTGTAAAAAAAACTTTTATGACATGCATGGATTTAATAAATAACTAAATCATACAAGTGGATAACTAATACCATGGACAACACATAGAACGTGATGCCACCAGAAGCCCTTTCCTCCACCCTTTTGTACTTCCCCACTTTCCCCAAGGGTCAGCACTGTTCTTATTTCTTAATTACCCTCTTGCCTTTTTTCTATAATAGGAATAAAATAATAGCTTCTCTACATGCATCTCAATAATATTTTGCTTTGCCTCCTTTTGAACACAGCATCAGTGAAACCACATGCAGTGAGTGATACCTTGGTTGTCCAATGACTCCAAGCTTGAACTTTCCACTACTTGAATAGCCAAGTGAGAAACAGATCTTTGCGGGGTTTGTAACTTTTGGACCAAAAATACGACTTGAAAAACTTGTACGGGCCAAGAGTGAGTCAAGTCTCTCATCTTGCTGTGGACACAAAGGGTGGGTGACACTTCTGTGTCAGCACCACTGTCAGTCAGACTACATATAGTGCTGTGTTAGTGCATTAAAACATTTGCTATTGTGATATTTTTTGGGGGGGTGCTTTATTTAACATTGTAACCACGGCTTCCCAGAAATTTAGTAATACCAGCAGCAAAGCTAAGAGGCTAACTGAGAACCATTAATAGTTGAAGAAAGAAATGATGGTGAAATTTTAATCAGGACGCCACTTGTCTGATTTGGCAGCTGATGACAACATGGCTAAGTCGACATTATCAACAGTAAAATACGTATATATGACTCAAGCAACACATGTAGCGAAAGATGTGAAATCATTCTGATGAAACAAAGAGCCCAGACTATGGAAGACGTTGAAAAGTTGCTGTTAATTTGCATAAGTCAGAAACAGCTTGATGGCGATAGTGTGTCTGAGACAGTGACATGCAAGAAGGCTAAACACCTCCACAGTGATTTAAAGTCCAGGAAAAATGAGTTTATAAATGTAAGTGTGGAGTCTCAAAACAAATTATTTGGTTTTCCATTATTTCTTAAGGGGAAAATGTTTAGTTCTTGACTTTTTCATTGTTCAAAGACGACTTGAGTTTGACACCCAAGGTATCACTGCCGTGCGGATTCTTCAGTGCCTGGCCTCTTTCTCACGGTGGCATGCTTGCTTGCTTGCTTTCTTTGATAATGAAATTTATTTTTTCAGTTTATTTTATAATCGTTTTATTAGGGGCTCATACAACTCTTATCACAATCCATACACACATCAATTGTGTAAAGCACATTTGTACATTCGTTGCCCTCATCATTCTCAAAACATTTGGTCTCGACTTAAGCCCCTGGCATCTGGTCCTCTTTTTTCCCCCTCCCTCATGAGCCCTTGATAATTTATAAATTGTTATTTTGTCATATCTTGCCCTGTCCAACGTCTCCCTTCACCCACTTTTCTGTTGACCGTCCCCCAGGGAGGAGGTCACATGTAGATCTTTGTAATAGCTTCCCCCTTTCCAACCCACTCTCCCTCTACACTCCTAGTTTCACCACTCACACCACAGGTCCTGAAGGGATCATCCACGCTGGATTCCCTGTGTTTTCAGTTCCTATCTGTACCAGTGTACATCCTCTGGTTCAGCCAGACTTGCAAGGTAGAATTGGGATCATGGTAGTGGGGGCTGAGGAAGCATTTAGGAACCAGAGGAAAGTTGTATTTCTCATCTTTGCTACATTCATGCTGCTCAGGCCTTGGCACTTTCCATTGCTGTGAAACTCCCTGCCTTGAGGCCATTCCAACTCACAGTGGGTTTCCGAGATTGTCGATCTTTTTTTTTTCCTTTCTGCTATTGGAATTCTTTATCGAACTAAAAAGCCTTATCTTTCTCCCATGGAACAGCTAGTGGTTTAAAACGGCTGACCTTGCAATAGGTCATTTTATTGATTTATAGGCATTCTTTAGTCTTTTTATGAGTCTTTTATCATTTATGTGTATTTCCAGTATTTTTTATTCTCCCATCCTGGCTTGTGTCTTTATTTAGAGTGTCTTTTTTTTCTTCAAGTGTGATTGAGAGAAAGTTTAGAGTAAGTTGATTTTCCATTCAACAATTTATGTACATTTTGTTTCAGATCTTTGGTTGTAGTTCCCACAATGTAACAGCATTCTTCCCATTCCCTCCTGAACTTCCCATTTACGTCCCTCTTTCTTATCCCTTCCTGTCCTCTGAGCCCAGTAGGCCTGTTTGTTTAGAATTTTTAATTTTGTTCCACATTTTATCTCACTTTATCCAAGGGCTTTGAACGAGGTCCTTTTCAGGGTAGTTGCTAGTGGTAGTGGGCCCTTCTCGTTCTGGTCTCAGGGCTGTGAGGGACGGTGCCCCGCGATCCATTCTCAACTCACTGCCGTCAAGTCGATGCCGACTCATGGCAGCCCTGCAGGACAGAGTAGAACTGCCCCTGGGAGTTCCTGAGACTGTAACTGCATAGGAGTAGAAAGCCTCATTATTCTCCTTGGGAATGACTGGTGGCTTCCAACTACTAACCTTGTGGTTAGCAGCCTAACACATACTGAGCCACCAGAGCACCTCTGGAAATTGGGACACATTAATGACTTGGTACGCTTGGTTGCTTTGATACATCACTTAATTTTAAGTATCTGGATGCCTGTTTTGATGTATCATTAAGTGTACCTGCTTCTCTCTGTTTTTACAGGATTCTTACGGCCCTTGAGTATTTTGGCATCTTCGGCCAATCAAAACTGTGCCAAGAATGCGTGTCTTGTCTCTGCATTGTCCACCCGACATTTTAGTCAGCTGCAAACACCAGTTGTTTCCTCTGCTCTCAGACTGATTACCCCTGTGGGAAACCTGCCGTGCTGGCTGCCTGCACCAACCCTCAACAGGTAGTCTCTTTCAGTAAATTTGACATTTGGGCGAAACTTCTAAAATGTTCACACCTGCAAAGACATCGTAAAGCAGGTGAAACACTTTGCCTGCGTACTGTATACTATGAAGATTTTGCCTGTTCGAGTCGGGCAATGTGATCACCACCTGTGCAGCTGCGTGCACAGCAAGGACTGCCAAAGGGAAGCCCCTCTGTTAGCCGTGTATGTGGCTTCCTGGCGGGGGCTGTCAGCCAGAGGAGGGTAAACAAGATGCTCAGCTATAGGGGTGGGATGTGTGGTATTGTCATCTAGTCACCAAATGTGCGGTATATGCAGACCAGGACAACCCAGCACTGGACTTGGCAAAGAGGAGGCAAAGTTAGAGGCAGAAGTCAGATACATGAGAAACCAGGTGATTGCAATGTAGTAGGAGACACTCTCTTCTGGGGTGGAGGGAAGTGGGTGATGGAAGGCTTGCAAATCAATAACTTCAGTTCTTAGGCCTAGTGGTCATGGAATAGATTCTCTTAATCTGCTAAGCAACTTATATGTGTATGTGTGTGTGTGTGTGTTTTAGGGTGGGTCCCTTGCTTTCTAATGTCCTGAAGCTACCAGTCAGAACTCTAACTTACTACAGTATAAGAAAAGGCAAGAGAAAGACTGTGAAGGCTGTCATATATCGGTTTCTTCGACTTCATTCTGGCCTGTGGGTCAGGAGAAAGGTAAGTCTCCGCCCTGTACTTGATTTAACATGGATGGAAGCAACAGATGAAAAGAAACAGAAGTCCTTGAACGTTTTATCACTGCCATCTCCTCCCCTAACTGGCCCCAGCAGGCTGTACAGGGCTGTGCTTCTGCGCTGGCTTTGTAGGCGCCCCTTTCTGGGAGGGACTTCATGTGAAGAAACAGGTCAGCATCCACTAAACACACCCTTTCATAACAGCTTATTTACAACGACAAAAGGCTTCACTGTGGGACAGGATTCACCTCAGTTGTTGACATGTTGTGTATCTCATGGAGTCCCACGAAACCCCTAAATGCCTGGCTCTGTGTGGAGGTCCTTTTTCAACAGTGGAGCAATCCAGTGGCAGAATAGACCAGCCTGGACTGGGGTCATGATCCAGATTTGGGGACTGAAATGGTTTTCATCCTACTTTGGATTGGATTTTCTAGATAACTTAATTGCTTTTTTAATAACTTTTATTGTGAATCAATTTTGCATTCAACAGTTGAAACGTCTTATACCCTCTTAATAGCTCACCCTGTCCCCACCCCATGATTCCTCTTAGCCCTGAACACTCTCTTCCCATCACCCACTTCAACACCTATCAGGCAGCTTAATTTTTATGGCAGAACATTAATCTCAGATACTTTAAAACATTGGTTTTTACAAACGTTTTTCCTGATTCAAGCTCCCTGTCATCACATCGATTAGGGCACAGTGACCCTCTGGGGAGAGCAGAACTGCTTCTGGGGGTTTCTGAGACGATTCATAAGCATCTGCCAAGTGGTATGGGTTTGGTTCGGCTAGCATAGTGCTGTAAAGAGCCCTTGTCTTGAAGAGGCCCTGGGCCCCGGTCAGCGGACGGGTTTCTGCTCTTCCCTCCCCTTGGTAGTTTGCTGTGGCTTGAGCCATTGTTGAAGCAGGCTGGCATTTAAGGTCTCGTCCAAACAGGCTATGATTATATTTTTTACTAAAAAGCAAAGTCACTGAATCCATTTCAGTTCATAGCACCTTGGTAGACAGACGGCCCCATAGGGTTTTGAAGGCTGCAATCATTATTGGCTGTGGGGTCAGACCATGAAGCTTTTGGTTCGCAGTCAAGCACTTTAACCACTGTGCCATCAGGGCTCCTTAGAGGTTTTCTGTTTAGTCTTACTTTGCTTTGTGAGAAACTAACAATGCATCAGTGGTGTTTATGGTAGTTCTGGGTTAAGTAATTGAGGTAACAACTCCCTCGCCATCTCTAAATAGATTTAGGGCAGTGGTTCTCAACCTTCTTAATGCTGCAGCCTTTCACACAGTTCCTCGTGTGGTGGTGACCCCCAACCTTAAAATTATTCTCGTTGCTTCTTCATCATTGTCATTTTGCTACTGTTATGAATCGGGTGACCCCTGTGAAATGGCTATTCAACCCCCAAAGTACTTCCTCTAAAAATTAGTTCTGAGTGTGTGAAGCAGGAGAAAACACAGTTTTCTGCTCCTGGAAAGAGCTACGGTCTCTGAAACCCACAGGGCCATTCTTCCCTGTCCTGTTGGGTCCCTGTGAGTTGGAACCAACTCAGTGGCATTGAGTTTGGTATTTTGGTGTGGAAAGAATAAATGAAGCAATACATTCAATAATGGTGTCTCTCAGCCCTCTGAAGTGAACTTACCGTGCTAGCCAGTTCTCCCTTCACCATCTCAGTCAGATGGGCTTCAGAATAGTGGTTAAGAACTTTTACTAGCTCTTGGACGTTGGTCTGCTGACAAACGGTGCTTTTGTTTTATCAAATCCATAAATGAGTGTGTTAGGCCAGGTTGACTAGAGCAATAAATCCAGTGACATTCATAAATGTGTAAGAGAGAACTTTTTATCAAAAAGTAGTTATTTGTCAAGCAAACATCCCAGCCCAGGCCAGATCAAGTCCCTAAGTCCGACACTTGTCCATAAATCCCTCTTCAGACTCACACAGCCACATGCAGGGATGCAGACAGGATCAAGGCCGGTGGGGGCAAGGTTGCTTGGATCCATTGGCGATGGCCCCATCCCAGGGCTTGAGCAGGTCTCAGCGTGGCTCACCAGCAGGAAGGTGAAGGCAGGGGGCGGGGAGGTTCCCAGGACCCTCCTTATGAAGTCACACCCACAAGGAGGCACCCTCAGGCTGTGACCTGATTGACAATCTTGACTCCACCCCTACACTTTTATATCTACAAGTTGACACAAAGAGTAACTACCACAGAGAGTATGTTGTTGAAGAGATACGATGTTGCTAAAGAGATAATGCATATAAAGTTCGTGATTAGCATTCCTTACCACCATGATGTGCCCCATGGGTGTATGTGAACACCATGTTAAATTAACATCTTATGAAGTTGCACTCCTCCTTGTTCTTGTAGTTACTGGAGGAGGCCAGAGGAAGGCGTAAGAGGGCAGGCAACTGTGGGAGCAGAGGAGCAGGAGTAGCCACCACTGCTGCCACTTGCCTGCCTGACAAAGCCAATATTCCATGTCTAGAGCTATGTCTCACCTACCCGTAACCTACCCATGGTCCAGTTCTGCAGGAATCTGGGTTTGGGTGTTTAAAATCATTCCGAGGAAATAATAAGCAGGAGGGCTGCTTTCCCTTTAAAACCAAACAACCAACCCTAGAGGCCACTGAGTATATGCATTCGATGTCACACAAAAGGCCATTAAGTGAGCTATACTTGTGTATTCTTTCACTTTGTTTTCTGTGGTTTTAATTAATCTCCCCCCCAAAAAAATGTTAAATTACTTATTTAGTATTGCAACTACCTGCTTTCTCCACTCACCAGTAAGACTCACATCTTTCCAAAGAACATGCCCGCCCCAATAGATGTCTGTTTTTGTCCCCATTAGGCCGATAAGCCACAAGTAGAGAGAGACAATACCTTGTTTCCTACAAAATAAAATGTTTTATGCCTTTGTAACATTCGACAGGCCGGCTATAAGAAAAAGCTGTGGAAAAAGACAGCTGCAAGGAAGAGACGCTTGAGAGAATTTGTCTTTTGCAATAAAACCCAGAGCAAACTCTTGGATAAGATGACGACTTCTTTCTGGAGGAGGAGAAACTGGTATGCTAATGATCCTTACCAGCTGTACCATGATCGCACGAACCTGAAAGTATAGAGCTGAAGTGTGGGGAGTTTTCCCAGCCGCTGAATGTGTGCCCTTCATGTGTATGCCTTTTCAAAGAGGAGTCCGTGTAACGTGATGATGTAAACTGCACCAGCTGATGTATGTAATCCTGTCTCAACCACATTAAAACTTAATGGAGTAAACATTCCTTGCTGTGGTCAGGGAAACGGTGCATTCTTTTTAATAAATGGTCGTGGCGACTGCTGTTCCAATTAGCTTTCAACTTCTACATGTTGGCCCTCAGCTCCATGTCAAGTCTCTTAACTGCCGAGTGACTCCAGTGGTGCTATCTGGTCCTTTCATGCCTCGGTGACCTCCCTTGTTGGAACCCACCCTGGCCCACTCAGTGGTGTTTGCACCAAGTAATATGGAGCAAAAAGGGTTAGCTGAGCATTTCCAATTGAGAGGAGCGTGGGCCGGCAGTCCTCTTGACATCTAGTGTACTGGCTTCGTTGTGCTCCTGCGTCCAGGATGTTTCTGGGGGAGAAGAGTCCGTGAAACAGCACCCATCAAACCCGTTTACGAAACAGAAGAGGTTACTGGGGTGGACAAGGTTACAAGAGGTGTTGAAAGATAGTGTATTTTCAAAATAGTTTTATTCACATATAATTCACATACAATTCAGTAGTTCAATCATATTCAGAGTTCTGCATCATCACCACAATGAATTTTAGAACATTTTCTTCTTTTTTGTAGTCATTGTCATTAGCCCTTAGGTAATTATTAATCCAATCACTGCCTCTAAAGCTTTCTTCATTTTAGATTTCATATGGAGAAATACAAAATAGAAATAAGGAGATACTGTATTTTTTAAAAATTAGTCTATCCTTGAGATTTCATATTTTCGCTTGTGAGGGTAAGATGCGCTGTAGAAGGAAAGAAAAAGCCTCAATCCTTTGAGAAATGATGTCAGAAGTAAGCATTTTTCACTTGGAGAGAGTCATGAAGTCAAATTCAGTTAGCTGAGTGATTATATTCTAAGGCAGTGGAACCTCTGGGAAGCATTTTCAAATGAGAGCTTTTTCTGGTTGAAAACCATCACTAAGTAGAATGGAGAAACAGTGACGATCAGGTGAAGTTCCTCCATTGTTCATGGGAGAAAGGAGAGACAAACTACTAAGGTTCTGTGGCCTGTCCGATTGGGAAGGGAGCCCTGGGAAGCAGTGTGTGTGCATCAGAAGGAGAGGAAAGGATGACGAGAGTAACGTAAAGCCAGACCACCAAGTGTGTGTGTGTGTGTGTGGATGGGAGTTGTTTAAAAAGGACTGTTACTTGGTGGTGCGATCAGAGCCCGACACACGGGGTAACATTCACTTTTGATGGGTTTGCATTTCCTCCCACTTCGGAGACGGCAGAAACCAGCCACTCGCAAGGCCCTGACATCGCTTCTCACCTGACCAGCTCCCGCCCTCTCCACTGAGCTTGGCAGTGTATGGCACTGCTGCCCATGGACTGGGGAGGAGCGTTAGTTCCCAGTGTCCATGATGGCTTGACTGTAAATGTGGCCCACACAGTCTGCTGGGCTGAGTACACCCTGGCTTCTCTCGGGCTGGTGGAACGGGGCCAGGACCACAGCTTCCAGTGCGAGGGCTGACAGGCATGGGTTAGGGGAAGGGGGAGTCTCCTATCTACTGATTCTGCTTGTGCGTCGCAGGGGTTATCAACACTGATTTTGTTGTCTGACAAACATCCTGCATTAAGTGAGAAGGTTCTACTTGCAGGGGAAGCTTCTGAAAGTTCTGGAAAAGTGGAATTAACAAGAGAATGGTATTTCCCCACAAACTCGAGTCCCCCCATCCTTGAGCATCTGTAGGAGCTTATGTTATTGACTGTGGCCTCTGTCCCAGCATAGGGCTGGGCACTTAACCTGTCCAACTGCTAATCCCCTGCCAGCCCTACAAAGGAGATACCATGATTCATCCCAACTTCAGATTTGAGGAAACAAAGAGAATGTTAAGCAAATGTCCCCCGAAGTTTAGAAAATGTGTCCCAGAACCCAGGTCTAACTCCTTGGAATCCTGTGCATTCCCCTGTCTTCTAACATGAAGTGCAGCTGGAAGTCCGCAGGGACTGCAGTCTCACAGTGTGAATCCTGGGACGCCCTCACGGCACGACCGGTGCCATCTGACAGCTGTTAGCCTGGTTAGTCTCAGTTCTGCTGCGTTGGATCTGGTTCAGGAAATTAAGAAATGAATGAATTTTCGATCTTTCTCATTCTTTTGTCACTTACTGTACGTTGTCTTTTACTTTAACGTGTTTACTATCTAGTTAATGGTTTTCTCTCCCCTCCCCTTCTGTCCCTGGTAATGGGCCAAGAATGTTTCTTTCTGCGTGTAAACTTGTCCTTGACTTTTCACAGTGGTGAACCCCTACAATCGTTGTCCTGTTTGATGGACTTGTCTCGCTCAGCACAATGTCCTCCAGAGGCACCGCTGTATGAGGTGCTTCCCGATTAGGATTCGTGTTCACTGTGTGTATGGACATTGGTGGGCTTGTGCCCATCTCTTCTTCCTCCTTTTCAGTCCTCTGACTCAGCTCCTTCACCTGCGACAGTAGCTTCATTGTACAGTCCTTTAAAGTTCTAACAGCAAAGAAAATGGGCCTGTCACCAAAGAACAAAAACTCATATCGTGAATGAGGGGGAGTGTGGAGTGGGGACCCGAAGTCCATCGGTAGGTAGGCAACTGGACATCTTACAGAAGGGTTGTGGGGAGGAGACAAACCAGTCAGGGTTCTTTAATGCTTCTTCCCTCCCGCTATCATGACCCCAGTTCTACCTTATAAATCCAGCTAGACCAGAGGATGTACACTGGTACAGATAAGAGCTGGAAACACAGGGAATCCAAGACAGATAAACCCCTCAGGATCAATAATGAGAGTAGTGATACCAGGAAGGTGGGGGAGAAATGGGGAACTGATCACAATGATCTACATATAACCCCTCTCTGGGGGACGGACAACAAAAAGTGGGTAAAGGGAGACGTCGGCCAGTGTAAGACATGACAAAATAATTATAAACTATCAAGGGCTCGTGAAGGAGGTGGGGCAGGGAGGGAGGGAAGGGGGAAATGAGCTGATACCAAGGGCTCAAGTAGCAAATGTTTTGAGAATGATGGTGGCAACAAATGTACAAATGTGTTTGACACAATGGATGTATGTATGGATTGTGATAAGAGTTGTATGAGCCCCCAATAAGGTGTTTAAAAAAAAAGAAAGAAAATGGGCCCATGTTCAATTTTGAGGTTTTGGATTTTGTGTGACTCTAAGCTTTGTACCACTCATTTTTTTTAAAGGCGAGGACCACAGCTGTGTTGAAGGTGTGCACACCACTCCCAGGTACCCAACACACACACACACACACACACACACACACACACACACACACACACCACACACTTTAACCCTGAGGAACCGGTTCAGAGAAGGGAAAGAATGAAGGCGCATCTGCACAGTTCAGTCTTTGCGTGCCAGGTTACCTACTCTGTATTTTCATAGCTATCCAGTATCCGTAGTGATCTTTTAAACATGTAAAAAAGCAGTGCTGGCATGTTAGTGTCTGTGTGATCAACCTGTTTCCAAAACACTCATGATCTCATAGTTCTCCCTCCCCACAATCCTCTGCAGGAGCCTGAGGCCAAGTCAGAAGGGCAGTGAGTGGATGAGCACCTTGCTACCTTCCACACGTTTGATTGGTTTATCTGTTCTCTTTCCTTCTAAACCCAACATTACAAAGCCTTTTTTAAAAAGAAAAATGTTAAGACTTTATTTTTTCAAGATGTATATCAGGCATCATAACACAACAGCAGAACATTGCCCTTTGGAATACTGTAATTTTACAACCCTCCTATGCACAGTCCAGTATGCTCGTTTATGACGGACCATTCATGGGGACTACTGGAGATAAGGGGGGAAGTGGGCACAGCTTCGATCCGAGAGACCAGCTCTTTGTGCCGGGGCAGAGGCGGGAGTACTGCCTTCGCTGTTTCAAATACTGCACCTTGAGCGAGTGGGGAGGAGCTCTGATGATGGCTGGGCACCAAGCTGTCATCACAGACACATGGACAATTGACTACAGAGAACACGCACGTCAAAGGCCTGCCCAGGGAGCAAGTGAGTCACACGAAGCTAGGAGGGAGTGTGACTCAACTCCCTCCCATGCACAAGTCCAAGACCACAACTCACCTTCCCGAAAACAGGCGCTCAATTAACTAAAAGTTATCACAGGAAAATGACAGCCTTCCGAGCTAGCATATTGGAAACCGCCTGTGTGTGTACGCCTGCAGATTAGGAACACTGTACAGCCTCTCGACAGAACACCACGCCACTACGTGTACACTTGCAGGCATTCACATTTTTATGTCAGTCCGTACACAGGTACACAGCTTGGTGGATGGGTATACACATTTTGCCATAAATACGACAGCTGCTCTTGGTTATACAGTGAGTGTCTTTAAGAGAGAAACCAACTCCTTAACCAACATTGAAAGAGAAAAAGTCACATTGCCATTAAGACAGCAGTTTAGATACCTTGATATTCTTTAAAAACTTGTGAACGAGAAGTCATAACACCATGTCAGAGAAGAGTGCTTCCAGCTTTTTTTTTTTTTTTTTGGCATAATGAGCGCACACTTGACAGCCTATACTTACGCAAACTTCCCAGCGTAAAGCAGGGTTTTCATCTCTGCTGCGGAAGGCGTTTCATATTTTGGCAAGAAGAAAAAACAGTGCTAAAAAGCTGCTTAACTTAAAGTTTTTCTGCATTTTCCCCCTGGTAATTGTGGGTCCTCTCAATAACAGGTAAGTTTTTTTTTTCAGGTAAGCATATTTTAAAGAATATTTTCCTCTGTCTGAAGCTATTCATTGCGCTTGAAGAAAACAGGTCCTGTCTCCCAGCAGGTTTAGGTGGGGCGGGGCGGGGGGCACAGACAATGAGCAGATGGCCTCTCGGGCCTGCAACCACAAACCTACTTGTAGATCTCTTCCCCTACTCACTTTAGTAAATGACGAAGCACAGTCGGTGGAACTGTGGGGAGAAGGGGCTTCAATACGCATACCTGGCAACAATCAGCATCACGTAAAACCCTGTCAGGTGGCTAAGAGCCAGCTAAGTGCCATCAGCAAGGGCCACTGAGGTACCTGGTGCTGCTCAGTAATGCGACAGTCTTTACCAGGCCTCTGATGTCGATTGACTGTTATGTGTGATGCAGAACATAGTTCCCTCGTCTTCAGGGCATACGTGCCAACAAACGCGATACAAATACGAGTAAGTAACAGGGTGGGGCCGCTGCATGCATCACACTTAACGAAAACACCAACTCTAAGCACAAATACATGAGTCCTGCCACTAGGCTCAACTCCCAGAGGGGAGAGCAGCTACCTCTGACCACATTGCCCTTTCAGCCAGGCTTTTTCCATACAGAGTTGAATCCCCCAGAGAATGCCCTCCTCCCTTCCTTAGGCGAGCCAGGCTTGTCTGTCGAGTGTCCAGTAAGACCTCGAGCACCCAGGAGGCAGACTCCTCTCTCCTTCACCTTCCGTCCAAGCCAGTGAGGAGGCGGGAGAGCGTGGGTCCCAGCTGCCCAGGATCTGAGGAGCAAGTCTTCCTTACAGACATCTCAACCTCAGACCCTCCCAGAGACCTGTATCCTTATTGCCATACATCTTTCTGAAGGAAAGTGTATTTGTTCCTTATTTTCCTTTCAAACGAGGTATGGTATTCCAGGTGTAGGCTTCACCCAGGGACAAGCAGCATGGGTGACTGAAGGAGAAGCAGTCATTTGCCAAATACACTTGAAACAGAATTGTCCTCAGCCCTGCGAGTCCACATCCCCAGGGTGAGTGACCTGCCCCCACCCCCCAGGCTTCAGAAGCTCCTGATCCAGAATCCAAGGGGGAGATGGGCATCTCTTACCCCAGCCTGTCCCTCTGACCTTACCACACTCCTCCCTGTCCCTAGAAATGTGCCTCGGCTTCTCTGGTGTGTGGGTGACATCTGCCTGGGAAAGATGGGTCCACCAGCTGCTGGAGAAGGGACACTGCACCTAGATTGCCTTTGGATGTTTCAGAAGCACATCTGAGACAGTCTCTAGAGTCAAAAAGGTTGTTTACAATTCTGGGTTTGGGTTCTTGTTCTCTTGTTTGTTTTGCCATTTCCTTACACAGCAGAACCTCTGGCAGCCTTGCAGGCCCTTCATAGTACACCAAAAGCACACGTATATACACCATCGTCCTAAGATTTAGTACCAAGGACAAAATATACACCACCATCCTAAGAATTAGTACCAAGAACAAAAACAAAACAAAACACTTTTTAAAAAATGGTTTTGTTTGCATATACATGGCTAAAATCTAATTATGCAACAGATAAATTACAAATGTACATCTCAGTAGGATGGGGGCGGGGGACTCTTGCACGTGTGGGAACACCACTGTCTATGAGGACAATTCCACTGCGGAAAGCTACTGCCCTCAGAGGGCTTCAAAGTCACCCCTCCCACACACTACCTTAACCTTTAGCCTCTCCCAAGAAGAGAAAAGAAAAGAAAAACGGGGTGGGGGATTGGAGAGGGAGAGGGAGAAGGCTGTGAGGCTGCACACTTGGGGCGCACCAGCGCGGCTTCTGCTCTCGGTGAATAGCTCTTTAAGGCAGAGGAGAAACATTCTGTAGATCCCGGTCCGTGGCCTCATCTCACTCACGTGGTTTCAGTGGCCGAGGGTGAGGTACTTTTCTTCCTGAAGCGAGATCGGAGGGTTCTAGGCGGTGCCTGGTAGAGAAAAGGCAGAGAAAATCAGGCGCCCCTCAGCTTGGCAACCACAGACTCTGAGGACAGCATCCAAGTGGGTGTGGGGTATGTGGGGTAGGGGGTCACCCTGAGTCTCCACAAGAGGTGCCAACCCCTAGAGTCACCACTACCCTGGACAGCTCAATCTCAGCGACTTCACCCTCGCAGGTGCCCCTGGGTCTCCTAGCAGGTGCTTGTGTGGAAGGGTGACACTTCGTTCTAGCTCCTACCCCGGGGGCATCAGGATCATGACAAGAGAACCCCCATCCCTACCCCCAACCCCAGCGAGAAACGCCTCCCCCGTAACTCCCTGGTCTTCTCTAGTTCCTCTTGGAACCAGCCTGGGGTTTCTTGGCCCACGGTGAAAATGTCCTAAGTCCCCAGTCCCCCCTTCTCGATGGGAGACCCCCGAGTGCACCACCTGACGCGTACAGGGTTCCACCTCATCTCACCAACAAGTCGTCATCGAGGATCCCTCCTGCTCCGCTGGGTACACCCATTCCATGATGTGACATAACAGAACGATGTTCTCCCAGCCTAGCACACAACTGGCCGGCCCTCAAGCCCTGTCTATCTCTGTCCACGTCCCTCTCTGCGCTGAATGTCATTTTCCTCTGCTGGTTTTCTTCACGTCTGTTCCTTTGGGCTGGACGCCCTTCTGTCTTACACATCCCTAGCCCTCTGTGTTGTTCTTTGTTCCCTGGGGCTGGGGCCAACTCAAAGCATCCCATCTGTGGGGGGTTTCACAGCTGTGACCCTGTGGAAGCAGATCGATCGCCAGACCTGTCTCCTGAAGGGTCTTTGGAAAGTAGTGGAGCACTTAAGCCCCTGTCCAGGCGTATGCCCGCCCCAGGGCTCCTTCATCCACTCATAGCATTCTACACGCCGCCACCCAAGGTGCGGGAAGCAGAACTTTCTCCCTGTCCCCACACGCCCAGACAACTTCCTGAGGGCAAGGCTGGGTCACAGTCACCACTATTTCCCAGTGACGTTCCCAGTGCCAGGCAAGCGAGGGAGTAAGGAGTCAGGGACTGGGAGGCTTGTCCTCGTGCTGGGTTGTAAGGCTGGGCCACTGAGCACCCACCCCTGGAGGATCCAGAGGAGCGGGTGGGACCCACACTTTTCATGACCTGATGGGCTGTTGGTGTCAACAGCAAAGGGGCTTGAGCTGCTTTGAAAAGCAACACCCCAAAGGCCTCGCCGTCACTCTGGCCAGGGCCCCTCTCCTTGTGGGGGGGGGGGGGGCTGCCCGGCCTGGCATGTCCAGATGAGCTCCTCAAGAAGCATCCACCTCAGGACATCTCTTACCCAGACCCTCGAGCTTGCAAACAGGTCCTTGTGGGCCTCGCCTGGGAGAGAGGTTGGGTGCCTAGTACCAGCTGTCTGAGTGTGCACACAATGACTGCATTCGCAGAGGGGAGCGTTTCAAAGCCTCTTCTCAGCTGGTTCCCACAGGGCTGTGCTCGGTGGACAGAGGATTCACAGATGGCCTCTGGCCTCACGGCAGATCACCAAGAAGAAGGGAGACAGGAGGAGGCAGAGAGACTCCCCACCAATTCTGCCCACTGCGTGCAGGCTGCTGACTTGCTCCCTACTTCCCAGCCAGGCCGGCAGGGGAGGGTGGGGTGGGGGGTGGGGCTTCTCAAGGCTCGCCCTTCCTGCTGCCAACCATAGTCACACCTGGGTACAGGGCAGGTGTGGTGTGTTTGCTAACTTTAAAGAACACATCCTGAACTTTCTCCCCCACCCCCAAAGTTCTTCTGGGTGGCTTTCCACTTGCACGTGATCTTCAGTTCGTTCTTAATAGTAAAGGAAAATCACGGCAGAGACAAACCTCCATGCTTTACTGCTCCCCTCTGCTCTAAATAAAACGACGACGACGGTATTTTCCCTGCCCTCCAGCAAGTAGCTGGATCCGACACAGGAGCTTGTCCTGCCTATTGGGTGCAGGTGGACTGCCCACCCCAGGCACTCAGGAAATGGTGGGTGCCCTGAAAGGTGCTGCTGCCCAGTCACCCAGGTCGCCAGGGCAAAAGCCCTGGTGCACACAGGCTCCAGCCCGCAGCCCCAGGCACCCTGTACCTCCAGGGACAAGTCCGGCTTTCGAAGGGCCTTATACTTGTACATGAAGTCCAGCAGGTCTTCCTCCTTGTCGTCAGAAAACGCCCGTGGGTTTTGGAGCCGCAGGGGCTCCCAGGCCTTCACACCACCCTCATTCACTTCTCCCTCAACCACTTAATGTCCATTGACAATCTACACAACAGGGGAGACAGAGTACAGCGAGGGCGGGGAATCAGTCATGGAGACGAGCAGGGAAGGGCAGGCGAGGATGAGGTTAGGCATACCGCACCACAAGCCAGGCCTGTTAGGAGAGCCGCGCTGAGCCCCAGAAGAAGTGGTCGTGGTCCTAGGGATTCTGGCAGGGGCTCATGGGGTGATGGGGAGAGTGAAACAGGGTGTGTGTGTGTGTGTGTGTGTTATGGTTGGGGTGTGTTGGCTCCTGGGGTGATGGGGAGAGTGAAACAGGGTGTGTGTGTGTGTGTGTGTTATGGTTGGGGTGTGTTGGCTTAGTAAGAACTATGTGCATGGAACAACTCGCTTCTGGGTCTACAGTAAGCCGTGAACAGCTATGATCTGTGCGGGCGGGCCCCCATGCCCAGAGAAAAAGAAGCCTCCTTCACTGAGCCCCTTAGCTCAGACTGCCAGGGCCAGAGATGCTTCTAGAAAGGCAGGGAGAATTCTCAGTCTCCATGCAAAGCAGTGTTGATGGTGATCCCGCTGGCACACGCAGCTCCAGGCATTCTGTAAACCGCCAGGAAGCCTTAAGCTATAGCCCGAAATGGATTTTTAATTTGCAAGGTCGAGTCCTAGAGAAGCAGGGGGCCTCAAGAGAGGGGGACCTGATCATAGGCTCCCCACTTCAAATAAACAAAAACGACAGCCGTCCACATCTTGGAGCACCTTGAACAAAGCCGCAGTGAACGCTGTGGGAGGAGTCCATCCCACCTGAAGGAAGCACTGCCCTTTGACAATGCTGCCCACGAATCCACCTCCCCGGTCATCTGGCCAGGGAGCCAGCGCTGAGCAGAGAGCTAAGAGTTTTCCGTTCAGACCTGGCGGTACTGACGTCACAGAGAGACCTGCGAAAGCTGGAACCCGGAGGCGGCAGGAACCTGTCAGAGAAGGAAAACGGGCACTTCCCACGAAAGTCAGCTAAAGAACAAAAGGAGACAGCCGCACTAGGGCGCGCCAGAGGCAGGGACCTGAGAGCCGGACAAACAGGCGCTGTGCTGCGTTCCGGCTCCCACGGGTTTCCCTGTGCCAGCACTCTTCCTGCAGTCGGGGGTCCCTCGGAGCCCGGGCACAGGCACCCACCGGGAGCTCTGCAGAGAAGCCAACGCTCTTCCGGGGACACCGATGCTGCACCACCAAATGCCCTCCTCCCTCCAGGCACAGGGGCTCGCTGGGCCACACCGCAGCATTGCGCCCCTCACCCCGCCGGCATTTTGCTGCTGTACCGCACAACAAACGGCAGGGGAAAGCACATGGGCAAGCTGGCCTTAACCAGGATGTGCCAAAGAATTGTATTGGGGGGTTGGTTCACTGCCAAAATTCTCCTTCCACGCAGGAGACCGGGGTTTGAGTCCTGCCAGTGCACTTCACGCCTGGCCCCTGCCCCGCCCCCTCCGTCTGTCAGTGGAGGTGTGATGTTGCTATCATGCTCAGCAGGTTTTAGGGGAACGTCCGAAGGTCAGCCTGTGAAGAGAGGGACCACAACGGTCTCATCTGCCACTGGCCATGGGAAAGGCCCAGGACAGGGTGGCGTTCTGTGTCGTGAGTTGAGGATTAACTCCGCTCAGTTACCACCACCTCCTCCACTGTGGACTAGGGAGCAGTCAGCCTCGCCTGCACCCAGGTGGGCCTAGTTCGATGATCAGCCTCTATGAGTTCTTCCTCTGTGCTGCCCCCCACCCCCCAGCCTTTTTGCTCCACTTTGCAGTCCTCCGGTCCCTTCATCTGTCCCAGAAGTGGTCCCCATTGAACCTTCCTGAGCATGAGGCGGGACTCAGGGAGCCTTCTGGGAGTCACCAGGCCTGCTGGCCTCTCCACGCTGTGAGGCCCTCAGCACTGGGGGCTGGGGGCTAGGGGCTTCTTGTGCTGCATGCCCTGGTTCTCATGCCCGTCACTGCCTCAGCCTGCCATGGCTGACCTTCCCCAGGCCCCCCTGAGCACCTGACCCACTAGGCTAGGCACGCAGTGGCCTCCCCATGGACAAAGCAGGAGACTGACGTCACTTCAG
Organism: Echinops telfairi; assembly: GCF_000313985.2. Classification (NCBI taxonomy): domain Eukaryota; kingdom Metazoa; phylum Chordata; class Mammalia; order Afrosoricida; family Tenrecidae; genus Echinops; species Echinops telfairi. The sequence goes on from NW_022111368.1 coordinate 42,394,770, forward strand.
AGAGCTTACTCTCCTCCCAGGTCAGATTGGCACTCGTCACAAGGGGATTCCTTCTGGGCACAGAGAGATAGCTCCTGCCAGACAGGAAGAAATGGACATGGGCCGGCCCAGCCCTCAGAAGCAGCCTTGCCAGCCCTCCCGCTCCCAAGTCTGCATGCCACCCTCCCCAGATCCTGGGCTTGGACCTCCTTGAGAGTTGCGCACCTCCACCTGCTGTTCCCTAGGAATCTGGGCCAGGCTTTCCCTGCATGATGGCTCTGAGGTGCGACACGCAGCCCAGGCTCACCTGAGAGCCTCTAACTTCCCAGCCGGCTCCCTAGTCTGGATTCAGGAGGCCCAGCAAAGGGCTCAAGCACCAACACCTGCATGACATGGCATACTGGCTCTGCTGCGCTCTATCTCCAACCACAAGGCAGAAGGGAGGCGGCCCTCGGACCCAGTGGGAGCAATGGGGCCAGGGGAACCCAGACATCAGGCAGGGATAGAAAGCCAGGGCTCAGCTCCGCTGCGTGGGTGGCGAAGGGTCGGGGGTAGCTTCAGATGGAACCGAGAGAGTCCCTGCGGTTACGTGCTGTCAGGTCGGTTCCGACACGACCTGTGCCCAACGGGAGGAAACACTGCCCAGTCCTGTACCTTCCTCACAATTGGAGTGCTTGAGCCAGTGTTGCAGCCCTGGTGTCAGTCCATCTCATTCAAGGTCCTTGTGGTAATTACATGATCTGGTGTCAATTTGAGAGGATTACCAGCGAAGGGGTGGAACCTGGCCTGTCAATCAAGATATAACCAAGGAGACTTCTGTGTGGGCATGGCCTTCTCCTGAGAATTCTGGGAACGCCTGTATTTTTCTCCTTGGAGGTGGGAGACACTTCTCCCTCTCTGCTCACTCCCTTGGCAATACTCTACTGACAAGACACATGGCATGATGCTGATAGACCTTGTGCCCTGGGAACTGGAGGAGCCATATGGAGACCCCTGCCAGTGCTGAGATGCTTACAATGCCACTGGATCCAAAGATTTTCTACCCACTGACCTGTGATTGTCCTGCATTTGGCATCATTGCATGTGTTTCATGAGGACTTTATAGATTGGTATCAGACATATGGGCTGATATCGGACTTATGGGCTTGGACTGGACTGGGTTGGGATGCTTTCTTAATGTACAATTACCCTTTATATAAAACTCTCTCTTATACACATGAGTATCGATGAATTTGTTTCTCCAGTCCACCCAGACTAACACAGTCCCCCTCATTATCGCTGCCCCTCTACTTTACCAAGCATGACGCTCTTTTCAGGTCTCTCCTGATCACATGTCCAAAGTACATGAGAGAGACCCCCCACCCAAAGCAGAAGACCCCCACTGGCTGCCGTGCCACGGAGTACTATTGCCAAGAATGCCACCTGGAAGCTTCCACCTTCCTCTTGGGACCTCTGAGACCCTGGCTGTGACACTGTGCCATTTTTGGCAACACGCTAGCTGCCAGGAAGACCAGAATCGGTGACAGCCTCACCTGCCTGCCTATCCCTTGACCCCAAGACATCATGCTCCTGAATCGGTTTCACTGTCATACCGATGATTTCTGAAAGCAGACATACATCCTCTTTGGAATGAGGAAGGGCCACAGATGAAGAAATCACCCCCACAGCACACAGTCCCACCGAGAAGGGCACCAGAAGGAGGCTGAGGACCAGGGCTCCGCAGGTGCCCTCAGGCACTTAAATCTGCAGACCTTAAACAGAACTGGGGACCCAAGATATCTTCATTCCTTGCAAGATGCCTGAAAGTGCTGCTGCCCACGTCAGAACTCCGGTCTCCCCAGGAGACCAGCTGATTGAGGGTCTCCCTGCAAAGTCAAGCCCCCAGCCACCACCTCCAAGTCTCAGGTGGTGGCTGGCATGCCGTGAGCCCCCAGGGTTGCCAGCAAGCCTGGGTGATCAGTGGAAAAGGCAAGGAGTGACCGCTGTCTTCCACAGTGCAGGAACGGGTGTGTGGCCTCGGCTGACAGGTCTGGGTCAGCATAGAACAGGCTGGGAAGCAGGCCACCGCTACTCTGGGAGGAGAGCAGGGAGGGAGAGGCTGGCTGAGGCTTAAAAGCAAGCCCACCGTCATTGACTTGATGCCGACTTAGCACAACACTACAGGTCAGAGGAGAATTGCCCTGACTCTGCAGGAACAGACTGCCCACACCTTTCTGTGGAGCAGTAGCTGGTGGGTTTGAACCACCATCCTTTTAGTTAGCAGCTAAGCACTTGAACCCCTTTAGTAGCCAGGGCTCAGCGTGTGCAAAGCCCCACACCCCCGTACCCCCCAGTCTCACTCTTGCAGGGGCAGCAGAACACACGCTGGGTTAGCAAACACACCCCACACAGCACCCACGTGTTAATGGAAGCCAGCACATGTGTCAGGAAAAGCACACACTTCTGGGGCACTTACATCCACGTCCCGACAGCGGCCAAGGAGAGAGAAAAGAAGATGCTATTAGGGAAGGGCCTCGGATGAGTCGGTCAGTCAGCCACTCACTCTCTGTCTCTCTGTGTGTCACATGTGCACACACACACACACACACACACACACCTTCCCATGTTCCCGTGCATTACACTTTGGACAGCTCTTCCTGTTGAGGCCAGAGGTAAGATGCTGTCCCAGGGACCACACACCAATAAAAAGCAATGTTTAAAAAAAACTTTTTTTTTTTTTTGGTAAAGCAGGGTGAAAGGGAGTGTCTTTTACTCTTTGAAGTTATCTCCCATATATTTGCTTGTTTAATAAGAAGGTTGTAAATAAAACCTCTGTTCCAAACCATAATACAAGTTCAGTTCTCTATGACTTCAAGGCAGGTGGAGAGAAAAGAGGGAAGAGCAGGGGTGGGGACGGAGGAGATAATCATAGAAACACAGAGACCAAGGCAGGAGAAACACTAGAGCGGGCTGACGAGGCCAACACACAGGTGGGTGTGGGCTGTGGGGGCGGGGGGAGTGTTCCCCTGGGCCCCGAGACCTGGGAAGCACAGTTGGTAGGGAGGCCCTAACCAACATCTGTGGCCCCTGGGGCCTCTGAATTCTATTGTCACAGCTGTCGCTGCCCTGTGACCTGTCTGTCACCTCCCAGATGCCCACCTTTCCTTGCCCACAGCTCCTGGATGAAGACCTGGGTCTATAGCCCTGGGAGGATTCCTGCTTCTGCCCAGGGGTGCTGGAGCCCACAAAGCCCCAGGGAGGGCTCCAACCCCCAGCTAGGCTGGCCCAATGGTATGGCCTCCCTTCAGAGCACAGGAGGACCCCTCTGATCATAGTGTCTGAGATCACCCGATATTCTTTCTCCCAGCCTCCAGCCCCAGGGGAGAGAGACCTCCCCCAACACCATCTGCCAGGCCCCTCCCCTCCAAGCCAGTGGCCCAAGGGCAGCTACCCAGCCCCACTAGGCCTCTGTGGAGGTGGCTTGGCGAGCAAGAGCCACAGGGGAAGTGGGTATGGACAGCTGGGCAGACCCAGGGATGACCCTGGGGGTTGAGGGGGCCCTGGAAGCACTAAAGGATGGAGGGAGAAGGGGAGGGAGGGCTGAGTCAGAAACGACTCTGAAGGGGGCGGGGGAGCCTGGTGGGAGCCCACCTCTGAGGGAAGCATCCAGAAGGTCCCTCCATGAATGCTGGGTGTCCTTGCTGTCCTCCTGGCCTGCCCCCAGGCCCCCACAGAGACCAAGCCTTGTTTGTCCCTATAATCAACAGTGACAACCAGACTGGGGCACACTGGAAGCAGCGTCCTACTAGGAAGCCACTAGGGGTCCAGGAAGGCGAGGGCTTCCAGAGGGTAGCACAGAGCAGTCCCCCCACCAGGATGGCACAGAGGAGAAGGCAGCTCATGGGGCACCTCCCAGGCAACAGCATCTCACACCAGCCAGCGGCTTTCTGAAGGGCTCTGGGGCCCAGAAAATCACCGGCTTAAAGGGAGGGCATGTAGGAAAGGAGACTGACCTCAGGAGCCAGGGGCTGGGGGTGGGGAGGTGGGGGTGAGGGTGGGGGGAGAGCGTGGCGGTCTTCCAGGGGCTAGCTGTCCACACTAGGTGTGGGTGGGTAGGCCTAAGGCTAACACGGTAGGTGCATCTGAGCCTGGTGGGAGGGGAGGTCAGACACTGGTCTCCAACGGCCCCCACCTGCTCAGGGTTCCTCTGAGCTGAGTTCACAATGGGCTTAGGGGCTCCCAAACTCTCAGATCTTTTCATCGGCCACAGAGAGCCTCAGAAGTGAAGAGCCAGAAGGCCAACAAGACCTGGGGGTTTTTCAGCACGTTTCAGGGGCAGCAGGATTAGCAGCACGTGTGTGTGTGTGTGTGTGTGTGTGTGTGTGTGTGTGTGTGTGTGAGTATGATGTGAGCATCTCCCTCCCCTCACTGAGACAGCAGGCTGCTGACCAGTGGGGGGCCTGAGGCAGCTCCTCCAGGGGCTGACAGGCCAGCTGAGGTCCAGTGCCCTCTAGTCCCCAGGGTCTATGGGGGAACCAGCAGGGGCAGCAGGCCATGAAAGAGCAACCTGGCCAACCTCGGGGCTGCCCTGGCCCTGCCAAGCCGTACTCACAGGCAGGGAGGGCAGCAGCGGGGGGTCCCCATCCAGAACTGGGGGTCCCCAGTCTATAACCACCCACAAGAGTAAGTCTCTACAAAGCCCCTTCACAAAGCAGCCACTTTCACAACAGCACAACAAGGTAGGGAAGCGGATCGTCACCCTCTTTCTAAAGGGGAGGAAACCGAGGCTGGGAGTGGTTAGGGGACTCACACACCAGTGGTCAATGGCAAAGCGGGAACAGGGCTCCCTTGGGCACACCCAGACAAGACACCCCTGGGATGACTTTGTCACCCCACAGTAGCTCGGCAATCACTGTATCCTCTCTACCCAGAGGGCACCTGGCATGGTTTAAAAAGGGCACCTTCCTGTGCTGCCCTTCCTTCAAGAAATGGAGGTTCATTCCCTTTTCCACATATGTGGGTGAGCATCTCACTGCGGACAAATACACAAAGGCAGAACTAGCGGCCTGTGGCGTCAAAGACTGGGCCATCAAGGGTGCTGCAACTTCCTGCTCCTTCTCTCTCTCTTGGGTCACCATCTCTGGGCAGAGCTGCTGCCATGTGGTAAGGAAACTCAAGAAGCCTCTAGTCAAGAGCCGGGAAAGTGCAGGCTCTGCAGTGCTGCTCCAGGCTCAGCCAGTCCTTCTTCCTTCCCATGGCTGCAGTCCTGGCCCACTTGGTGACTGCACCCTGCGGAGAACCCAGAGCCAGGCCTCCGGGTTACATGGCTCTCAGTTTCTAGCAGGACCTGGAAGACCATCACTGCGTGTTGCTTTAAGGCACAGGTTCCCAAACATTTGGTGTATTGCCCCTTTCAGAAAAAAAAAAGTACTCAACACCCCCCTGGGCAACTAAAAACATGTGTACTATTGCCCCTAATTCAAGATAAAAGTATAGGTGTCTGCTTAAGCAGCCCCGCTGGGTCGCTCCAGCACCTGGGGAGGGGTACTGCCCACTTTGAGAAGCACTGCTTTAAGGGCTCCCCATCCTGAGCCTGTCCCCCCACGCCATGCAGCTGAAGGGAGCCCCATGGTGAGGCGCCAGTCCCAGTTAGACCCTCCCCCAGCGGCAGCCCGAGCACACTGCAGAGAGGCTGACCACTTGCTTACCTTTCCAGGTCCTGCAGGTGGGACAGCAGGTACACACTGTGGGGGCGGGAGCACCATCAGTGACCACCCCCCACTCATAGGAGGCAGCCGCAGGAAAACTGGGGGGATCCCAGTGAGGTGTGGGGTCCCCGTGTCCAACATAGAGACATCACAGGGTGAGGGGCAGGGACCCCTTCAGAGGTGGCCTCCTCTCAGTGCTAGGAAACGTTCTTGGCCGCACGGAGGCCTGCAGCCCAGGCGAGAAGTGACATGAGTCACAGCTTCCTCCAAGAGGCGACCCCAGCACCCTCCCCCAGAAGGCCCCCCACCTCTGTATGCCTCCCAGTTCAGAATCACCCACACGGATGCTCAGACTGACCTCTGAGTTGCCAAAGCACTTGAAGTCTGGTCACTAGGCTGAAGGCCAAATGAAGATGCAGGCCTCGGCGTCCCACTTAAATAAACCTGCCATTGGGTGGACTCCGGAGTGTATGAGAATAGAGCTGTGGGTCCTCATGCAACTTCCAACAGCTGGTAGTCTTTTTTTGTGGGGGGCGATAGATAATAGATTGCCAGGCCTTTCTTCTGAGGCACCTTTGCTGTGCTTGACCCTGCAGCTTTGGGGTGAGCAGGTGAATGCATTAACCCTGTGCACCACCCAGGGACTCCTTATACAGCAGGTGCTCACTACATAGATCCTTGCTGATGGAACAACTCCAAGTTCACGGAAGGCAGGACCATTCTTTGTACTCTGGTGTCTAAGTGCCAGGCACAGAACAGGTGCTCAGGATGTGGTGTCTGCCCAAATGTCGAAACCCCAGGAGGGGACCGGGCTGGGTGCCTGTGGTGGGTGCAGTGGGCAGGGGCGACTCGCAGGGTCAGCCGGCCAGGAGCTGCCAGACCTGCACCTAGGCCGCCACAGTCAGTGTGCACGTTCCTCTCTCCCTCCTGCTCTGCCCGCTCCCTCCAGTCTTTCCAAAACCTGCCGAAGCCAAGCCGGTCTCATGCAATGACTGCTGCTGGTTTGTAGTTCAAGGACTCTAGGTGCACGGCAGTGGTGAGATGGTCAGCTGCTAACCAAAAGGCTGTTGGTTTGAAGCCACCAGTCGCTGCTCCCTGGGAGAAAGAGGGGTCCTTCTGCTCTCAGAACCATGTACAGTCCTGGGAAGTGTAGGGGGCTGTTCTGTGGTGTCCTACAGGGTCCCAGGAGTCGGAACAGACTCATGGCAATGGGAATGCAGGCATCTTACGCCCATGCCCCATTCACATCTGCCTTCTCCCTGAGAAGCTGCAATTCCGTGTTTTAATGTGAATTTTGTTGTCTTGATGTGTTCTTGCATACTGCATAATCTTAATTTTGCACCATGGGCCTATGTTTTTATCTTACGTAAATTGGTAGGTAGCATCTCTTTCTGTTTCCTATAGTTTTCACTAAGCCTCATGTTTCTAAGGTCCATCTCTGTGCAATGGCTGCAGAGAGCTCTCCAGGTGCCATCACCTGCTCTCGCCCAGGGTGCCCTCTACTCCCGGCCCCAGTCCAGGGTCTCCAGCTCAGCTCTGCCCAGCCCTAAGCAGCAAATCAAACAGGGACCCCCC
>NW_022111368.1:42402110-42413621 GCF_000313985.2 Echinops telfairi
CAAGTCAATTCCGTCTCCTGGAAAGCTCATGGGGGCTAAGTAGAACTGCGCTCCACAGGGTTTCCTGGGGCTGATTTTTTGAGAGTCGCTGGCCAGGCCTTTCTTCCACGGTGCCTCTGGGCAGACTGGAACCGCCAAGCACTTGGCCACCGGCTGAGTGTGTGACCCATCTGTACCACTCCTAGGGGCTGAGCAGGGCTGCCTGTGCCCACTTTTCAAAGTAGAAAATGGAAAGGCATTGTGTGTGTGTCCCGAGCAAAGTCTATCCTCTGGCCGTGCCCCCCTCCCCACCCCCCACACCCCTGCCCACTCCGGCATTATTTTGAGGAAGGCTCTGAGGTCAAGTCTTATCCCTGCAGTGACGTCCTGCAGTCACTGGGGTGAGAATGCTTCACACTCTCGGCTACTCACTAAAAGGTTGGAGGTTGGAGTTTGCCTCGATCAGTGGTTCACAACCTTCCTCACACCATGGTCCTTTCATACAGGTCCTCATGTGGCGGTGACCCCCCAACCATAACATTATTTTCACTGCTTCTTCAAAACTGTCATTTTGCTACTGTTATGAATCAGGCAACCCTGTGAAAAGGTTGTTGGACCCCCAAAGGGGTCACAACCCACAGGTTGAGAACGGCTGGCCTAGAGGCACCTTGGGAGAAAGGCCTGGGATTGGCTTCTGAAAACAAAAACAAAACAACAGCCAGCCATTGAAACCCTACGGGCACAGTTCTGCCCGAGGCCCACGGGCCTCTGGGAGTCTGACATGGCCCCAGGGCCATGGGGCAGCCCCTGCTGTGAAGCACCTGCTGTCTCAGCAGAGCCTGGGGTCAGCTGACTCTGGCAAAGCCAGGGTAGAACGCCAGGCTTCCCCTTCACACCCACTGTGCCCGTCAAACAAGGTCCCACTGGCCCGGGGCACAATCCTACTTGGCCAACTTCCTGTCAGGCCTCCTGACCTGGCTCAGGGGGTTTCTACTGCCCTAGAGCCTCAGACCAGGCACTGTTGCTAGCGCATGGACCCGCGGCCATCTTTCACCTGTCTTTCTCCCTGACGGGACTTTTATTTTCAGCTCACAACAGCTGGGGGGAGTGCCACCCAGTCTCGGCCTCCTGCTGGGTCAGCACATTCCTGCCCCTGGCAAACTGCCCCTGGGCCCAGGCCACAGGGGGGCAGGCAGTGAGGAGGGCAGGGTCAGGTTGCACCATGACCATGTCTCCTAGAGCTCGGCCTGTTCTGCCCACGGTCACACCTCAGGCCAGCAGGGGGTGCCAATCTCTGCTAGTGCAGGGTACCAAAGCCAATCCCGCCTCCCCCCCACACACCCTTTTCGAGCCGGCCTGTGACAATGCTGAAAGCCCAAGAGACCCTGCCATCTGGCCTCACGGAATCTGCCAGACTCCCTGAGCGCCCGGCGGGGGCTGCTCTGAAGAATCTACCCGAGGGAGCAGCAGGAGTCTTAAGGTCTGGGTCTGGATTCTCTCTTGTGTGGTCTTGGCGTGTAGTGGTGCGGGGCCTCGCCCAGCCTCTTTCTTCTGTAAGGCCCACGTAGGATCTTAGCGGGAAAGGCTATCGAGACCACCTAGCCCCACTTCTTACCCAAAGCAGGGATCCCCCTCCAGACCCTCAAAACATGGCCACCCTTGCAATACCAGGGATCCGATTACCCTACAAGGCAGCCTGCTTCTCCCAGCTGCATCTGTTCTTAGCCAGCGCCATCACAGCTGCAATGCACACCGGCTGCTAGACACACTCTCAAGCCACATTCACCTGCGTTGTTTCATCTTGCTCCTCACTGTTCTGCGAAGGTGACCCAAGATTCCCTTTGTACAGATAAGGGAAACAGAGGCTCTGAGAGGCAAGTACCTCATTCCACAGCTAATAGGGGGCTGTCTTCTTGGAACTTCACCCCAATGGCGCTTGCTCGGCAGCCTCGCCTTGCAGAGTAGGGCCTTTTGTTTTGTTTTGATCCCGGTGACGCCTCTCATTTGGGGCCCAGGAGCCAATGAGCTGAGCAAGAGCGGAGATGATCTCTTGATCATCTTGAATCCCCATCCCCAGAGGGGTCTTGGTAGCAGGGCGGTGAAGCGCTTGGCTGCTAACCAAAGGATCAGCAGTTGGCATCTCCCAGCTGCTCTGAGAGAGAAACACGGGGCAGTTTGCATCCATAAGGATGCTCACCTGGGCAGTGCAATGAGGCAGCTCTGCTCGGTCCTACAGGTGTGTTGGAACAGACTGGACAACCAGGGAGTTTTCGGCCTGGGCGGTGCCTGACAGGTCGAAAGCTGCAGGTGCTCAGTGGTCCAGCCACATTGTACTACCCACACCCACCCCTTCACCAGTTAGACACCCTGGTGATACACCCCTTTTCTGGCCCTTGGTTTCCTTCCTGGAGAAAGCAGAGGGTTAGACTGAGCAGCCCCTGCCGGCCTGGGGGGATCCCGTGCTAAGTGGCCTTGGGAGAAGTTCCCTCAAGAGAAGCCCTCCCTGTGGTGAACTCGTCCCCATGGCCAAACTGCCAGCTCCCCAGCCAGCCGGGTTTCTACTTCTGTCCCCACGCCCACCCCCCTTCCCCAAGAAGCAGCAACTTTAACATCTCAACATGCCTCTGTTGGTCAGAAAGCCTTCTTACGAACTGTGTGCTTTTCTTTTGTAGGATGGAAATATATTTCTGTTTTATCGGGGAAGGTGGTCCTCCAGGACGGACATGCAGGGACAGGTCAGGGAGGAAGAGGACACCCACCTCGCCGGCCGGGTCAGCCACATCAATGGGCTGACAGCTGTCATAGCCAGCCCGCCCACACAGCCTCGGTTCATGTGTTATTACACTGTCCACTGAGCTCCTTGTCCTGAAAACCTGCCCAGGAGAATGTCCCCAAGGAGGGCAGCTTCAGGCCCTCTTTTCTCCCGGGGTGAGGATTCTGCTTTCCAACAGAAAGTCACTCCTGAGCAGGCCCTGAGGGGCAGCTGGCCCACCGAGCTCTGAGCTGTGCTCCTTGCCTGGGAGGGGAGGTGGTGGTGGTGGAGCCTGGGCCATCGGTCCTGGGAAGTCACAGGGACCCTTGGTTCCACTGATGTCTAAAGTCCCCAAGAGTCAGGTGGGGCTTGGCGGGACTGGGGCTCCGGGTCACGGCTCTCCTGTAGATGGCACCTGACAGCACACAAGATCCACACACCTTGGAGATTCTGTTTAAGGGCAGGGCAGCCACCAGACAAATGTTACGGTTACCAGGGAGTGACCCCATAGAGTGGCCCAATTCCCAGTCACATGGCTCACTTGGCCACAAGGATGAGAGGTGAAGGTGAAGACTCAGGCTGTCCCCCACACCACCTGCCCTTCCACCCTTTCCTGACTGCAGAAGTGCTCAGCTCCTGAGAGCCCGTGTGTCTGCGATTCCCCCAGGGCTGTCTGGGAGACCCTGAGTCCTGACACGCCCTGCCAATCCGTGCCCGCCTGCTCTCCACACGTCCCAGACCACCCGTGATGGATACACAGCAGTGGGTCCCTAGGAGGGTGACCCCCAACAGCACCTGAGGTGTTGCCTGTATCCACACACCTCTGCATTGCACCCCGCACCCATGAATCCTCTGGGGATGAGGCCTGGGCTGGGCAGGCAGGAGTCAGGGCCAGGCTATAAAGGCACTGACCAGGGTGCTAGGCTTCATGGGGAACCAAATTCAACACCACACTCACTGCCATCGAGTCAATTCTGACTCATCGCAGCCCTACAGGACTGTAAGACTAGGAAGAACTGACCCTGTGGGTTCACAGGACGGTAACTCTTTGCTGGAGTAGAAAGCCTCATCTTTCTCCTGTGGAGCAGCTGGTGGCTTCAAACTGCTGACTGTGGTTAGCAGCCCACTATGTAACCCACTAGGCTACTAGGGGTTAATCTGACTAAAAATCTCATCAAAACAAACAAAATATCAAATAGTCAACACAAGTTTACGTAGAAGTTCTCACACTGGGTGCGGCGAAATCCCATGACAGATCTCACACTAGGTGTGGTGAAATCCCATGACACTACAACTTCAGAAACTAACTCAACACCAATCCACTGACTCACAGCGACCCTATAGGGCAGAGTATCACAGACCCACAGGGCTCCCAAGGCTGTGGAGCTTCATGGGAGTGGACTTCTCCAGGGGAGCGGCTGGTGGGTTCAAACCACTGAGCTTGGGGCTAGCAGCAGCGTGCTTAACTACTGAGCCATCAGAAAGGAACTAATGTTCCTGTCTTACTATGCATCTTTTTAATTAGATGATCTCCTTCTGTTTGTCCAGTTGTTATTTGAAATAAAGTAAATTAATAAATAGACTTTTCCCTGGTTCTATTATATTAAAAGACATCCCTGATGCTCTCTGCCCTGGGGCATGAAAATATCTTCCCCTGGCCCTGGCCCTGGCCTCCGCATGCTTAACAAGGTCCTCAGGTCATTTTTAATGCGGCAGCCTCCTGCCGGGGTCTGACAGCCTGTGGCAGACATCTGAGGTAGAGGTGCAGTGTCCCTATGGCCTTGGCCTTGGCCTCGGCAGAAATTAGACCCAGAGCTCGTATGGCCTTTGGTGTACAGAGTCCGGGGTGAAAGTTGGGGTTAGGGATGAGGAGGAGAGAAGGTATGAAACACCCACAGGCAAAGGGGCCAGGAGAGCCATATAGTGCAGGTGCCTTGTAAGAGATGCTCAGGTGTGCTTACCTGAGAGGTCAGCCCTTCCAGAAGTATGAGATCAGAGCTGGGAAGAGCAGCAGGCCCCCCTGGCCCAAGTCCAGCCTTGCCTGCTATCTAAGGCTTGGCCCAGGCAGGCTATCCTGCCACCTCCCAGTTCCCCTAACAATCCAATGGAGGACACAACCTCTTGGTGCAGCCTGTTCTACATGCCCCCAAGCAGAGTCTCCAGACCAGCTTCCCTTCCAGGTCTGAGCGGTGCTGTGCACCTTGGCTGGCCTGGCCTGGTCCAGTGGGAGTCTCTGTTGAGGGCAGCTCCATGGCCCATGGCCAGGTGGCATGCCACATGGTAGGCAGGGAGGGCTGGTGCTGGGCTCCCTCTCCATTGATGAAGGCAAGGCCCAGAGGGCGAGAGGTGGGGAGAAGTGAAGTGTTACCTACCTGAGCTTCCGGCGCTCTCAGAAGCACTCCTGGACATCTTAGGGGGGCCATGTTTGCCACTGGCCCTCCCAGACCCTGGTGGTGGCGGGCCAGAGGGAGCAGGGGTACCATCGCCCCTGATGGTGGTGAGGTCCTGCATGCTGAAGCTCCGGAGTCTTTCCGATAAGGCACCCTGTCCCTGGATACAACACAGGAAGGAGCACGCGTCAGAGGCCTGACCCATAGACTCATGGGGAGACTCAAAGGCCAAGAGGGTGTTCTGATGATCAGCCAGGTGCAAAGGGAGACCCGGAAGGGCTCTAGAGAGAGGCAGGGACGTGGGAGAGGTTGCTGGCAATCACTACCCAAGGGGCTGAGCAAATAGGGGCTCAGCACTTGTTCCTCTGCCACTGTACGACCTGCTGCCGAGAAACTAGAACTTGAGACAGACCCAGACCCAGGACACAGTTCCAGGCTAGAGTTCCTCCTGCTCTCTGGAGGTGGTTTGCCTCTCTTGCTTTTATCTAAATAAAACTCTTCCTGTAGCTGCATTTTCCTCAGTTCCCAGCACACAAGAATCGGTCAGAAAACCTAAGCGGAACATTCTGTGTCCTCCGTTCTGACTCTTCCCAAGAAATCCCATACACCCGGCGTTTGTCAAGTGTCGGAACCAGAGACTCCGCTGTTTGGCTCACTGCAGTTTCTAAGACAGGTTTCGCTCCACTGCTGCCTTTGAGTGTCGCAAAACACCCGGGAAGGAAGGGTTCAGGAGGGAAAATATGATCTTAAAACAACCTCTGCTGACGTAGCCGGTTCACCTTGGCCGGGAGTCACAGGAGCGATCTGGAGGGGGTGGTTCTTGTGCTTAGGAAAGTAAGGTCAGGCCGTTACGCTTCTAGATGGGAGGTCTCTGCTGTCTGGATAGGAGGCTGTGTGGCAGAGGGAGTGAACATAGCCCTGCAAGCACTAATGGGGGTCTGATGGCCTGTGGCAGACGTTGGAGGTAGAGGTGCGGTTTCTCTACAGCCTTGGTCTTGACAGGAATTAGATACAGAGCTCGTATGGCCTCAGATGTGTGTGTGTGGGGGGTGGTTTCGGGGTGAAATTGGGGGCTAAGTGTGCCTGGGGAGGCAGAGCAGGGCTCGTCTTGGAGAAGGAAGCCTGAGCTGGGGCAGTGGTGTGGTGGGAGGCTGGGGTGGTTGGAAATGAAGATGGAGTTTGGCCAAGAACTGACAGCCAGGTAGCGACCAAGGAAAGGAAGAACTCAGAAACATGGAGGGGCATGCAGACTGGGTGCCCTGGGTACACGAGACAGCGGTGGGGTGTGTGTTTTGTTTGGATATGGACAGAAAGATGGGGCCTACAAGTCTGGAGGACTCCAGGACAGGAGGACAAGAAGGTACACCAACCCGTAAATAAACAGACACAAAATGAATCGGGGCAACTCACAAGCAGGCTCTGGCGTGGTGGTGAGATTGATGAAACCCCCCCAAACGGCTTTCTAGAAGCTTCCAGAGATGGAAGCTTACTCTGGGGACACTGTTCACTTTATGGAAAGAAGAAAAGGACATGAAGAGGGTGGGGGGGGGGCTTTTGATTCACGGAGTGACTTTCGTCAAAGAAGCGAACACAGAGTGGGTTAGATGCGGTAAGGCAGAAACAGAAGGGGCTTCTGGGAGAATCAGAACAAGTGCTAGAATGAAGCAACGATGCTTTGAAACACTAAGGATAGGGGTCTTCAACATCCCAAAGGGACCCAAACTATTCCTGGTATATACAACTAGAATTGCAAAAACAGGCAAAGGGATATTTGTACAGAAATCACCCTTGTTTGCTTCCAACTTGGCTCTAGGATGCTGAGGGTCAGTGTCCCCAGAGTATGAGTGAACAGTAAAAGCTGACTGGCCTTGGCCAAGAAAGTGAGGGCTGGACCCGATGGAATCCTCTCCAAATCAAACAGCTGACCAACCACTACTAAAAAACACCTTGGATCACATCATGGATTCAGAGGAAAGCAGATGACTAAATCATGAGCGAAAAAACCTGGCTCCAAAAGGAGTGAGGAAAACATCTGATGATCCTGAGCCATTTAGCATCGTGTTAAAACTCAGGGAAACCATTCCCCAAGGCATGACTTGACGCGTCTTCCCATTTGCTAGTTTATCTGTTCAGCAATCATTTGTCAAGTATAGACAAGACGCCATGCTACTTGCTCTTAGGGAATAGCAGAAGTACAGTGTGATTTCTGATAAAACCTAAAAGGACATCTAATACACAGGCACACAGAAATGCTAGACCAGAGCACGGCAGGTGAGAGCGAAGGGGGACTTGCATTGGGATTCCAGCCGATCACTTATTAGTCGGGCGACCTTATCTTCTCTCTGCCTCGATTCCCTCGCCTGCAAAGCAGTGCCTCCCGTGAAGGATGGTGGTGGAGAGAAAATGAGATCGCGCCCATACAATACCCACCACACAGCCCTGTGAATATTAAGTGTTGGGAAAATATCAATGAGGAGGCTGCTGCTGCTGCTGCCTGGGTCACGGAGATCCTGTTGGATATCAGACAAAGGAGAAGTCATTTCTGGCCAAAAGGACCAAGAGAAGCCTCGTGACTCCAAGCCTCAATCAAGGACTAACTCTTAGCCATGTAGCCTGTGAGCTCTTGCAAACGCTCAACAACCCATTTGAGAGAAAGCCACCCTGGGCGTCCCTCGCGGCTGTTTTAGAAAAGCACACTATTTCAGCCCCAGAAGGCAGCCAGTCTCAGTGGCACCATGAAGACGGAAGCGCAGGGTTTAGGAAAAGAAGGGGAGAACGAGAGCTCAGGATTAACCACGTGCTGTGTCCGAGGAAATCTTGGTGGATGGAGACCAGGTTCTTGAAAACAAATGAGCCCTTTCTTGTCAAAACACTCTGAGATGGTAGCAATCAATGCGTCTCTCATTTGTAAACCTCTTAGCCTTCTCCATCTCTACCGAAAAACTCCTTCCTATTCTCCTCCTACAAACCTCCACCCAACTTGCCACTTTGGCTCTGCTCTGGAGAACTGCTCTGTGGTACCCCACCCATGTTTCCCATATGCTTCTGGGGGCTACAGAGCTCTTGGTCGGTGCGCTCCATCATTTACCAGCTTACCCCTGGACTGCTGATCCGGACTCATGGGGACTCTGTACAACAGAGTAAAGTTGCCCCATGGGCTTCCCAAGACTATCATCTGTATAGATGCAGATGGTCACACCTTTTGCCTGGGGAGTGGCCGGTGGATTTGAACCACCAACCTTTTGGTTAGCACTTAACCACAGCCAGCAAGGCTTCTTCTACATAACGAGGCTCCCTATTTTATGAAAATAAGTTTAGATTCCCTAAATCTGGAAAAGCTCAATGGTGTATCACCCAGAAAAAAGGATATCTATTTCAATTGGTTTAACTTGGTATTTCCCAAATGTAACTGACCACATTGGGATACACTGCTAGTTGACCATCCAAGATTCGTCCCCGCCCCTATTCCTGAAATAGTGAGAAACACAAAAAACAAACAAGAGATTTCCCAGTCTCCCTTGCAGTTAAGGATAACCATATGATAATGTTCTAGTCAATGAGATGTAAGGGGAAATCTGCTAAGGGATTCTATCCCACTACCATTGAGTTGATTTAGAGGCATAGTGGCCTTATAGGATAGAGTAATACAGTTCCTTTGGGATTCTGGGGCTGTAACTCTTTATAGGAGTTGATAACCTCATCTTTCTCCCACGGAGTGGCTGGTGGGTTTGAACTACTGACCTTATGGTTAACAGTCCAATGCTTACCTGACAGCACCACCAGGGTTCCATAGGGGATTGCTAGTAAAGATACTTTATCTTCCTTATATAGAGGAAGGAGCTCTGGTGGCAGAGTGGTTACACACTAGGCTGTTAACTGCAAGGTCAGCAGTTCAAAACCACCAGCCACTCCTCCGGAGAAAGATGAGGTTTTCTACTCCAGTAACAAGTTACACAGATCAAGAGGTAGTTGTGTGAATGGAAAAAGGGGATACTGCATGGTTTAAAATCAAGAAAGGTATACATCAGAGCTGTATTCTCTCACCATACTTATTCAATCTGTATGCTGAGCAAATCATCAGAGAAACTGGGTTATATGGATAAGAATGTGGCATCAGGATTGGAGGAAGGCTTAACAACCTGTGATACACAGATGACACAACCTTGCTTACTGAAGGTGAAGAGGATTTGAAGCACTTGCTGATGAAGATCAAGGATTGAAGTCTGCAGTATGGATTACAACTCACTGTAAAGAAAATAATAATCCTCACAATTGGACCAATAGAGCACATTATGATAAATGAAGAAACAGTTGAAACTGTCACTGATTTTGTCTTGATTGGATCCATAATCAGAGCTCATGGAAGCAGCAGCCAAGAGATCAAAGGACACATGGCAGTGGGTAAATCTGCTGCAAGACCTCCCTAGGGTGTTGAAAAGGATGTTACTTTGAGGACTAAGGTGCAAGTGACCCAAGCCATAGTATCCTCCCTTGCCTCATGCGCATGTGGAAGTTGGACACAGAATAAAGAAGACGGGAGAAGAATATTGAAAGTACCATCGACTGCTAAAAGGACAAAGTGATCTGCCTTGGAAGAAGTATGGCTAGAATGCGCATTAGAGGCAAGGATGGCGAGACTGCATCGCACACGCTTTGGACGTACTGTCAGGAGAGACCAGTCTCTGGAGAGGGACACAGTGTTTGGTACAGTAGAGGGCAATGAAAAGGAGGAGGGCTCTTACAGTAGAGGCGGCAATGGTGGGCTTGAACATGGGAGCAATTGTGCAGGACGGGGCAGTGTTTCCTTGTGTTGTGCATAAGGTCACTGTGGGTCAGAACTGACTCAATGGCACCTAACAACAACAACAACAACAACAACAACAACAACAACAACAGAGAGTTACAGTCTGAGAAACCCACACAGGCAGTTCCACCGGGCCCTACAGCGTCTCCATGAGTCAGAATTGACTCGATGGCAGTGAGTTTTTAACCTGTGGGAGGAGAACACCTGGTTCTGCTCTGGCTTCTTCCCCTGTCTGAGTACGACTCAGATGCCTGGGACGGCCATCTGCGATGAGGACACTCACAGAGACCTCCACCCAGAGCTGGGACATCACCGAGGGACCTGACCGACAGCAGAAGCACTTCCTCCCGGACTTCTTCTCCATGACTTGTAGGAGTTCCAACACATGTGGTTTTTCACCGCTGACAACAGCAGGGCCAGTCACTGCGGTTGCCGTGGTGTCCCTGTCACATGCACGGACTTGGCTGTCATTCCCCAAGGCCTGGTTGCCTCCCTGAAACCCTCGGCGCTCATTAACAAGCCACTTAAGACATCTGGAAGGAAGAACGGGGTCCTGCTTGTCTTAACACATTCCACTGACACCTGGTCAGATCCCCAGAGTGGCAGCATCAAAGCAGGCAGGGTGGGCACCTCCGTGGGATGAGAATCCCCACGGCAACTGCTCAGCTGCACCCACTCCCTGGAGGCACAGAGGGTGTCTCGTGGGACCGCAGTGCGTATTCATGAGCGTGGCTGGAAAGTGATCCAGAAGAGTCTGGGGAAGGAGAAAGGCTAGGAAGACCTCATCAATTTATTGAGCCTAATGTTTCGATGTAGCAGCACAGAAAATCTACGTCCACATAAATCTGAAAGAATCCTTTTACTCAGTCAACATAAAAACTCTGAGTGGAAAAGCACTCTGTCTCAATTTCTTCCTCAGTGGCACAGAACACAAGGACCAGTGGGACTTGCTCGTCACTCTGTATTCTGTTTCATACCCTTGGGATTTTGCGCCAGAGGCATGCATTAACTGTAGGAAATCATTCCACCTTCATTCTTCATAACACCCACAGCAGTCGTGCAAGGTCACCTTCAGGCTCTGTTTTGTTTCGATGATACAGACAAATACCATATGTCTATTCAAAAATGAGGAGGGACTATGTGTTTTTTTAAATCAGACTTTGAAAGAAGTGAGGAGAAAAGGTCTCTCCAGACACTCACAGTTGAGTTTCTGTCTACGCCCAAGAAGCTAGTCTCAACTCTGCTAGTGAGGCTTTGACCAGGTCAATTAGGCCTTGCTCAGACCCAACAATCTCAGCAGGAAACTAGCGTTGGTTAAGAAATTCTTTTACCAAACAATTGCTTAATTAATAAGTATGTCCACCTTGTTTTCAATGCCACATGGTTTTCTTTAAAAGAATTATCCTGAAGGGATCAGTTATCAGGCATCAAAGAACAAAAAATCCTATCATTGTGTGCTCACCTCCCTGATATGATTGCTGAAGACAAATGGGTCCATAAGCAAATGTGGCAAAGAAAGCTGATGGTGCCCAGCTATCAAAAGATATAGCATCTGGGGTCTTAAAGGCTTGAAGGTAAACAAGCGG
>NW_022111368.1:42414303-42474359 GCF_000313985.2 Echinops telfairi
GATGTTTTGAGAATGATGAGGGCAATGAATGTACAAATGTGCTTTACACAATTGATGTATGTATGGATTGTGATAAGAGTTGTGTAAGCCCCCAATAAAATGATTTTAAAAAGAAAAGAATTATCCCTGTGAGATTAAACTGACAACAACAACTTAAAGGGGTGGATCGGAAGCTCAGGGGCAGTACATTGATGTGAATGATGGTGGAATAATTTGGAAAAAGAAAGGGAAAATGGTGGCACGGTTTGAAGACTGTAATCAAGGTCACCTCTGACGAGATGGGTTGACACAGTTGCTGCAATAGTGGGTTCACACTCACAACACTTGTGAGGCTGGCACGGGACCAAGCGGTGTTGGTGCTGTTGTGTACCGGTTGCGATAAGTTGGAACTGGCTCAAAGGCACCTGACAACACCCACAGCCATCAGTGTTGCGAATTGTACTTGGCTGAAAGGGTGTGTCCACTGCGGTATATGTTTCACCAAAGAAAGGAAAGTAGGAAAGTGGGGAGGGACGGAGGAAGGGAAGGGGGTGGTGGGAGAACAGGAATAGCTTGGACAAGATTTCCTTCGAGAATCTTTGACGTTCTTCCTTTGCTCGGGATTTAGACCTGATTGCAACCCCTCCGACGAGTTCCTGGGATGCTTTGGGATTCGATGTTGAGTCTCCCACGGGAACTCTAATGAAAGGTGACTAGATTCCGTCAGGGGTAGGCATGTGTATGTGTTGACTCTTGTATCAATCTCCCTATCCGTCAACACTGAATTTGGAATAGGAGCCATCATGAAAGCTAAGGATTCTGGGGCTCTTTTGTGAACAGGTCAGCCCACCTCCACTATTTGTGGATACTTGCCCCTGGGGTTGTCACATTGGATGTCAGCATTGTCCTCAACAGCCCCACCCCTGGAAAAGGAGAGCCAGTCCAGAGGCTACTCCATCGTACTAGGAAGGGAGATAGACTTGGCCTCTCATGGAAATGAATCTTCTTGTGAAGAGAATCTGTCTTGTGTCGTGTGGGCTCCTGTTCTTGGCCTCTTTGTTTCCCAGGGTGTTATAAGCATGGTCTAGCGGGCTTGGTGGTTGCTTGTTTATGAGTGGCTTAGCAGGCTCAACTTACTGTTTCTGGGCCTATCGATCCAACATGGTCCCAGGGGTTTTTCCAGCTGGAACCCAGAAATTGCACAGGAGGGCCTTGGGGCAAGGGAAGTTGATCCATGCCTGAGTGTTTTAGTTTATTTGCTTGGCAGAAACTCATAAAATTAGACTTCAAGAGTTAAACCGCATCGTGAATTTTCTCCTAATTTCAGGCCTTCCATTTCTCATTCTCCGGTCTCTTATGCGGACGGGATAAGAAAGCCATGCAGCCGACACACTCCAAATTCTGGAGGTCTGGGCCTCTTTCTGAGTTAAGGAAGTGGATGTGTTCTCAGATAAAGTTAGACCTGAATATCCTAGTATTCCAAATAAAATGATTTACCACTAATCAAATGACATCTGTCTTTAGGGCCCACAGGGTCCCCATTCACAGCCAAGTGGTTAAGTCGTTGATGAGGTCTTATCCAGACAGACAAACCAAGTCACAGGCCAAGTGCTTCCTACAGCGAGTAGTGCCAGAAATTCAGCTGACTGATAACATTAAGGATTAAGACAAAAGGTTTTAGTGAGTCAGACAACTGATAACAAAGCCACCAACATAACCACATTTCTCACCAGTAGCTCAAAGAGAGTTAGTATTTCCTTCTAAGTCCCCTGGGGTATACCCACCTCAGGAAGAGTTAACCTCTACAGCTACACATGCGCCACACCAATACCAAGCAGTCTCCTGATCAACATGCTGGGCAGAGAGCCATGTCTTGTTTGTGACATAAAACTGGATTAACAAACAAAACGTAAATTGAGTAAAAAGGAGCAAGAAAGAGAGGGAATGTCTACCAGGCTGGCATCAATAATCAACTTCAATCCATTCACCAGGCATTAAATAAAGGAAAGCATAGAGTAAGTTAATCTCATGTTAGCTGCTACCTAGTTAACACAGTGAGAGGCTTCGGAAGGATGATGATATGGGGCCAGCTCTGTCCCCAGAATGGAGTAACACGTCTCATACACACCCACACACACAGGTGTCAAGGCAGGGGGGACACCTGGCTCTGATCCAGACCATGGGCTGGTGAGCAGAGATGGCTGCTTGGCCCCTCTCTGCCCAGCTGGATCAGTTTGGAGTTAGTCACACCTCTCAACAGGGTTACCTGCCCTTCTCTGAGGTCCAAAGAGGAGACAAAATGAAAGAGTCCAGCCACCTGACAGAGGGGAAAAGAAAAAAGAACCATGGGCACCAAGCCAAGAGCAACGAGTTGGGGAGAGTCACGCTGTCTCCTCCTTCACCCTTCCCTGGGGTGTTCGTCCCACAGCCGGGAGCACCGAGGGAGGGCCTGTTGACAAAGCTCTGGGTGCGCAGGACTGGGCTCCTGCTCCCGAGGCGCTCGCTCTCAGCCAGGCTGGGGCCGCAGACGTGTGGAAAGTTCAACAGCGCCAGGCAGCAAGTGACAGACAAGGAACCGTGAGGCAGGTGTTCACAGGTGGGAGAGAACACTGTTAGTGGAGCCCGTAGGGGCAACTTCTGTTCACACAGGAGTCAAACTTGAACACGGCCAGGGCTGGGTCACTGGGCAGAGCGGGGAAAGGGTCTTCATTGTAGGGAGGTGAGTGACTGGGACCAAGGGGTGAAGGGGAAAAACCCAAGGTGTGCTTGGGCAACCGTGAGCGAAGCAGGCTGGGGAGAAGAGAGGCTTTGGTCTTATGATGGGAGAGAAACGGAAAAACTGGCCTGCATCTGTCTGAACTACTTCCTGTGTTTAAATGTTGCCCGAGCCTTGCCTTGGTGGCATCTTCTAGCTGTTGTATGAATACCAATGTTCTATTAATACACTTTCTTAATTCCTAACGGCGTCTGACGTAAAATGGACAGGAGAGCAGAGAGACCACCTTAAAAGAATCCAGGGCTGTGGCTGACTCTAAAATGTTCAGTGGCCTTTGGTCATCTCTTAGATACTCAGCATTGTTCCTCAGGGTCTAGTAGTGCAATCCAAGTTAAAAAAAAATGGTAGGGGAGCACGAAGTACTGGAAAAATTAGATGGTGCCGACTATCAGACCCGGGCATCTGAGGTCTCACCAGCTTGTCTTAAAACATGCAGCCATCTAAGTGAGGTGTCAGCTAGGTCCACACAAAAGTAGCACTCCAGCCTGTGTGATCCAAGGTTTATAAACAATAAAACCCAACATCAGAGGAGGAAATTGTACCCATGCTTGAATTCTGAGCACCCAGTTTCCAGAAGACTATGGATGACAGTAAACGCCCAAAATCCATTTCCAGAGCCTCCATGTGCTTTCAGCCTCCACTGAACTCCCTCAGACCATTGTTCAGGATGTGGATAGGCTTGTGGGTTACTGCTGATAGAGTTAGGTTAAACTGCAACAGATGATCATTCGCTTCCCCTTTGGCTCATCTTTAATTTGTTCTAGTTTTTATTATCACCTGCTTTCTCTTGGACAGAGGTCTTTCTGTGTTTTATGTTGTTGGGGTGATGACTGGAAACTCTTTTAAACATATTTGTACCATTACATTTTATGGTAAATGAATTAAATGCTAATAAAACTGTTTTTAAAAATGGTCTGAGAGGTTTCTGTTCAGGTAGGGGTGGTGGTGGTGGTGGTGGTGGTGTGTGCATGTGCGGGAGAGCAGAGGAGGAGGCGTAGGGTGAGGGCACTTGTTCTAAGACAAGGGAACTCTGAGCCAGGAACCAGAGAGTCCAGCCCCAATCCCAGCTCAGCAATCAGCAGCTGTGTGTCTTGGGCGAGTCACTCAAACCCCAGGTGTCAGTTTTCCCCACCTATGATTGGAGGGGTTCTAGCAGATGCACCTAAGGTTCCTTCCTCCTCTCTCGGGGACCCACCCACCTGGAGCTGAGCAAGCATGGCAGAAACTGTATGGAGACTCAGGCCCTGAGCATTGAGGAAGCAGAAGCCGGAGGCAGGAGAGGGGCTTGCTCCAGGACTGGCACGCAGGTAGTGTCTACGACAGTGTCCATTCAGTCACCCAGAAAGAAAAGACAAGGGGTGGACCTTACATCTCCTCAGTAGGAATCTGGGCCTCCCTGCCTTCAAGGATTCGGAATTGTAAAAGACATCTCCGTGCCAACACCTGACTTGTTTCTTTTATTCTGTTCAAGGGTGAGGAGAAGGTCATGGCCACCCTTGGAGTCACATGGAGGGACGTACGAAGAGGACTGCGGCATGGGTGACGTTTACGAGGCAGACCAGCTCTGGCTCTGCATCTGTGGAGTCTTCAGGTGCGTGGTCTTGTAACTGTCCAGTGGCAGGCACGCTGATCGTCCCCGCTTCGCAGGTGGAAATGCTGAAGCTCACTAGGAAAGCCCTGAGGCCTCGCTGTCCAAACAGTCAATGGAAGACTCGGGCTGCTGAGCCCTGGGCAGCTGGTCTCCAGCACTGAGACGGAGCATCCCTTTGCTTGCTGTGGCATCCAGAAAGACGTACATTGGTCCTTCATTCCTTTAATACTTACTGAGCACGCCCTAGGGGTGCAGATAAGATTTGAGTATATAGGATGACAACAGAGTGTGGAGGAGAACCGAGGAGAGAGGGACTGGAAGGCGTTTCATGGAGAAGCATCCTTTTCCCTTGACTGAAGTTCAAACTGGCAGAAACAGGGGCAGCGATAGGACAACGTGAATCAAGGCAGAGGCAGGAAAAGGGAAATTCGAAAACTAGCCAACTAAATTGTTCCTTCTTGAACAGCCGTGTGAGTGAGGCGGAGAGGGAAGGGGAGTAAGCCTGGCAAGTCAGGGTCAGGGTTGGACCGGAAGAGGAGCAGCAGCCTGGAGTTGGCCACCTGGGTAGCTGTTGCCACAGGCCAAGCTAGAAGGGCGAATGCAGCCCAGGAGGAAGGCCCAGGAGGGACGGAATGCCAGAGGGCACGGCCTAACGGAGTAAGAAGAGGAGGCATGGCAGAGGACTGTGAGACTGGCAGTCATGGTGCCTGTGAGGGTGGTCATTTTATCATCATCAGAAATAGGGGGCAGAAGAGGAGGGGCAGATTTGGATTAGGGAACTGGCATATAAAAATACCAAAGAGAGAAAGAGGAGTTGTTCCGCAGAGAACCAGCAATGCCGGACTTGAGCTTGAAGAGACAGGCCCGTGGCGAAAAGCCAGTCTGGGAACCACGTGCATCAGCTGACCTCGAGGGAAAGGTTAAGATGGACTTGGGTGGAAGGGAAAAAGGGCCGGGCGGCTCCAGAGAAATCCCAGCCGGCACAGGGATTTCTAACCAGAGTGGTGAGGATGGTGCAGGGCTGGGCGGTGGACCACCTTGGAGGGCCTTGGAGGGCCTCAATGGCACCTAGCCACAGCAGAAACACCCTGGAGCAAGGGGAGAGAGGGGAAGAGACCACAGAAGCAGCAGCAGAGAAGAAGTGAAGGAGAAGGTGCTGTGTCACCGCAGCCCAGACACAACTCTTCCATGATCCTCAAACGGTGTTCTCGGACCTTGAAGGTCCAACCACAGTCTACTGTCCAGCAGGCAGACTCCTCTCTTCCCACTTGGACCCTTGACCCATCAGGAGGCACACGGTCTCCACAGGTAAACACGGAGCAGAGAGGGGACAAGGAACACCGGACTGGCGGCCCCTGTGAACCCTGGTCCTTCACCTTCTGCTGATTTGTGTGTGTTGGAGGAGGGGGGGCCGGAGGTGGGGGGGTGGGAGTGTCTTTTGTTTGTTTTAATCCACCCAGCCAGCCCCCAAGTGAACTGAGGCAACGTTCCAGGTAGAAACATCAGGGAACCAAGAGGCTGTTTCAGCCGTTGGATGACAAAAACCACACTGGTTAAAAGTCTTGTTTGATTCTGCTTAAGCGTGTTTTGAAAAGCTAAACTTGGGCATAAACTGATCTATTTGGGAGACTGAGCGCAGAGAATACTTCCAAACGATTTCAGCTGGCTGACTATAAGAGTTTGGATGACTTTGGTGCGTAAAAGTGGTTGCTGTGGTGAATTCTAAATATTAATTCTATGTTACATAGTCCTCAGCTAAAACACAAGAAAGCTATCTTGATGCAAATTAGCACTGTGCCCCTCTGAGGTGTAAAAGGACAAGAAGGGCTTCTGGGAGTCCCTGACCCTCTAATGTAGGAGGCATGACAATGGGAAGCCAGGAAGTGAGAGGCAGGGGCCCAGGAGGATCAGCAATGTTCTCCTCTTCCTTGGAAATACCTTGTAGGCACTAGTGGATACAGAAAGGCTTTATAAAGAGAAAACCCATACCTGTCCAGTGATTAATTGTAAACAGATGTGTGTGTGTGTTTATGTGTGTGTGTGTGAGTATGCGCATGTGCACACAACCAACCCCAGTCTGGTCTGAAGCCACAAGTCACTGGCTTATGAATTTCCCAGAATGAGCTTCTGATTTCCCAAAATGAAGTTTCAGGGTTGTGTGGAAGCACCCCTTTATTTAAGCAGGAAGTCTAGCTAAAGCAGTGATGGGCAGAAGGAAGGAGACTTAAAAACTGTTCCTGTCCATTGTTCCATAGAGAGGTTCTGTTTGTTTTTTCAAAGCAAAGTTAAAGGAGAAAGAAAAATTAAAAAGTCAAGTGGGATAAGCTGATTTCCTGCTCAGTGGGTTATACCTAGCTGTTCGGACACCAGGGCCCATGCATGACCAAGGCATGCCTATCCCGGGGAGGCCACGCCCCTTCATTGCAGGGAAAGTTAGTTTTGTCTGGCGAGTCAGGAAAGAGGTGCAGTGCCACCAGGGGAGATCTAAAGAGAAAGGAGCTACAGCATGGGTGCAGTTAGAAGGCCGAGCTCCCTGATTTCCTGGCGAGCCTCATCGATAGACATGCCCACAGAGCCGATGGGTAAGGGATGGAGCCCGTGCAGATGTGGGGGAAGGGTACACATAAGAGGAGAACCAAAGAGCCTAATGGGTGGGCAGCACTGCTCCCTAAGAAATGTTCCATGACGAGGGCCGTCTGCTGTGTCTAGCACCTGCTACCTGCCACCAGGCACTGTGGAGGACCTGAAATGAGGGTGGTACCAATGAGGAAATGAATTTCAAATTCACTGAATTTAAATCTCAGTACAGGCAGTCTCTGGATTACCACTACCATCTGCTGGTATTTGTAGGTGAACAAGTATGATGTATCATATCCTACTTTGATGAACTGTGCCTGGAGTTTTACAAGTTCATGAGCAGCCATCTAAATTGCAACTGTTGGTTTCTCCCTGTCCAGAGGCAAGCGTGATGGACACAGAAGATGCAGGGGAACAATCAGTCCAGGGGACTAGTGGACCACACAAACATCAGTCTCCAGGACCCTGAGACCAGAAGAACTAGACGGTGCCCGCCTACCACTGCCTCAGCTTTGCAAAGAATCACAACTAGAGGGTCCTGGAGGGAGTGGGAAGAAAATGTGGGGTAAAAAAAACCCTCAAAATCATAAAACAAAGCCCAGACCAGACTGACTGGTTGGACAAGACTACGGCCCCTAGTCATCCTCGAGGTCTGGACAGACTGGAGCATACCCTCATACTAACTTTTCAGCAATTTTCAGACAGAGCTCTAAGGGGAACAATAACCGTGAGGTGCAACACCCTGGAATAACCATTTGAGATCCTATGGGCGGCATTTACCCAAGGACAAAGTTCAGAAGGGTCGGGACAGACGGGGGAACAGAAACAAAGCAAAGGAAGGAAGTGGGGTCAGTGAAGCTACATTGAGAGGATTACAATGAGTACTGGATGGTTGAGTGGAAAACGGATTTGTTCTGTGAGCCTTCACTAAATCCACAAGTTAAAAAAGAAAGTTAAATAGGTGCATATGGTTCTTACTTGGCCTTACTTCAGTGCAAGAAAAAAAGGAGCCCTCCCTAGTGGCACAGTGGGTTAAGGGTTGGGCTAAAATCCTGAGGTCTGTGGTTCAAATGCACTAGCTGCTCTGTGGCAGAAAGATGAGGCTGTCTGCGCCAGTACAGCTGCACTGTCTTGGAAACCCTATGGAGCAGCTCTACTCTAGAGTGGACAGCAGTTTGGGTTTAGCACAAGAAAAGATCAGACCAGCTCTTCAATGACGTCAAAGTTTCACGTGCAACGAGGGAAGGTGATTGTGATGAATTTGCTGTACACAGTGAGGAAAGGTGTGTGTTGACCGAATCATTTTAAAGTCAGAGCAAAGTGATATAATGTTAGCAGGCAAGTAGCACTTATCTACATGGGACCCTGGCAAGGCAGGGATGGCCTCTTAGATAAACAGATAACTAACTCTAGCTACCACCAAGAACAGAGGCACCAAAGAGCCTTAATCTTCAGATCAACCAACAAGGTTCAATGAACAATAATGAGTGCAAAGCACGAGACAACTAGAAAGTGTTTATTTATTTTTTTATCTCATTTCAAGACACAAAGGAAAAGATGACAGAGCCCCTTAACTCAAGCAGCAAACAAGCTCACAGGCAAGACTAGATGCTCGGGGAAGGGGCGCCACACACTCACATCTGAAAGCCATCTGGAGAAACTCCAATTTCCAGTCCAGGGAAGGCAGCCGGTGACTTTCACAACAATATCGGCCCAGTTGAACTACATTAGCGGAGAATCTCCAAGCGGAAATGAAATATAAATTTTCAAGACATGCCACAGGTAACAAAAAGCAAGGTTGGTTTAGAGCCAGCTCCGAGGACGGGGCAGGCTGAAAGTCCTCTATACCATTTCAATGTTAAGCAGAATAGGGTCATTAGATATACTTCACAGTTTCAAAACTTTTGCTCCATCTGTATTTTTTTCTTTCTTCCTTCACTGTGATTTCTCTATCAAGTGAGAATGTGTTTTGCTTAATAAATGCATTTTTAGAGTGTTGTTTCTTTGGGGTTTTTTTCCCAATAGAGAGAACTAATTCGAGTTGTAGAAAGACCTGCGCGCCATGTTCCCTGGGTGAAATGTTTGGGCTAGGAAACAGCTGATGTCTAGGAGCAGGGACAGCGGAGAGACCAGGACAGCGGGACGATGTTGAGAGAAGAGTGTTCTCACAGGAAGAAAAGACGGATCCACATGGCTCTGGGGTAGTGTTCGTGCCTTGGAGAAAACTCGGGGTTGAATGGGGCTCCTGGGCCTGGGAAGAAATTCCCCATGTCTATTTTCTTTGTTTAGTTTTCCTAGTTTTAAGATAGTGTTGTTCTTAAGAACTTATATTTGTACAGTGATAGGTTTTACAGTTTCTTCACATTCACAAAGCAGGGGAGGGGGACAACACTGCAAACATTCATTTTATTAGGGACAAAGGCTCAACATTATTTATCCTAAAAGAACCAATGGAAGTACAGGCAAAAGATCTTTGATTTTCCCACTTTAGTTCGGTGTTTCACCACGAGAAGCCACCAAAGGGTGGAAGAAGATGCAGGGAGCTTGCCTGGGGGTGAGGGTGGGGGTGGGGGTGGGGAAGGGAATGGCTTCTGCACCAGGACCTCACCCAGTCCCCTCCGACCTGAGAGTCTTTTGCTGCCACCAGCTCACTCAAACTCACTAGCTCTCTCACGTCCATCCTGCCAAATGCTGTAGGCACTTAATGTGGGACCTGATTTCTGGGGAGGCAGGCAGGGCCCCAGAAAGTAAAAATGAAGCCATGAACAGGTTGCTCCGTCCGAGGCTGATTTTTCAGCAGTAGACTACCTGAGCTTTCTTTCTGCCAGGCTGTGGCCTTTACTCGCTGCCATCGAGCCGTTGCTGACTCGCAGCGACCCTACAGGACAAGGCAGAACTGCCCCTGTGGGAGCAGAAAGCCTCGTCTCTCTCCTGAGGAGTGGCTGGTGATTTCGAACTATCAACCTTGTGGTTTGTGGCCAAACGCATACCCACTACACCACCAGGCTCCCGTCTGTTCCCTCAATGCAATCAATAAGTAGCTAAGAGCTCAGCTAGGCACTTGGGGGCACAGTGGCCACCAAGGAGGGGAAGGGCTCTGTGCCCCGACCATCCTGCTTCCCAGCTGGGCTCTGCATTGTCCTCATTCTCATGCCCAATGCTTCAAAAGCGGATAGACCTGCATGCCAGGAACGGGAAGTTGAGTGTTTTAACTCGAATCGCCCGTGCCCTTATGGGGCCGGGTGCAAGGCGGTTGTTTAGAATCCATCTAGCCCACCTGTTCAAAAGAGAGATTCATGGGCCCACTGCCCGAGATTCTGATTAGGCACAACTGGGAATGTTAAACACAAACGAACAAACAAAACCCGGGGCTTCCCAGTGGCTTGAACAAGCAAAGGAGATCTGAACCCTCTGGTCCAGACAGCAAGGAGCCCCGGTGGTG
Source organism: Echinops telfairi (assembly GCF_000313985.2). Classification (NCBI taxonomy): domain Eukaryota; kingdom Metazoa; phylum Chordata; class Mammalia; order Afrosoricida; family Tenrecidae; genus Echinops; species Echinops telfairi. Next base: position 42,424,669 of record NW_022111368.1, read on the forward strand.
CAGCGGCTAAAGCGCTGAGCTAACTCAAGTGGGGGTGGGGTGGGGTGTTGGTTTGAATTTGCCCATTGATCAGCGGGAGAAAGAGGCGGCAGTCTGCTTCCGCGGAGATGTCCGCCTCGGAACCCCTGGGGCCCTGCACTCTGCGTTGGCTTGCTATGGGTGGGAACCGCCAGGGGGGCACGGTCCCGGGGCTTCCTTGTAAGTGAGTCATGGGTGGTCCTTCGACCTCTACTAGAGTGCTGTGCAGTTGCTATGGAAACCATGGCGCTAGCCCCAGCCAGGCTACATTTAACTTTGTTTTTGAGTACCCATCTAACTGTTTCAAATACAGAGGGCGTGATTTTTGGAACAGACGATGTGCGCTGTCTCCCAAGATATTTCTATTTCGAGGGGAAAACGCAAAGCCCCCACCAGCAGACACATGTCCTCCTCTGAAACCGGACGCCGCAGAGAGCTGGCGCCCCTCGCTCGACGGGCAGTCATTTCGTGAGGCAAGTGTCAGACTGCTGGAGCTTCCTTCGGGTTTTAGCGGGTGCTTGGTGCCTGGCTGGAGAAGTCTTGGGTGCAGGGGCGCCCCGGGCAGCCAGAGGGGCAGGCGGTGGCTGTTTAGGAACCACGGACCCAGACGGGATCAAGACTCTGGAGGCTCCAGCTTGAGGCAGACCTGGAAAAGGACGGCCCTGCAGGAGTTACCATCAGAATGAATTTCCATACACATGGCAGGGCCACCAGGGGCCCCATAACTGAGTGGGCCTGGCAGATACACCCACTGATCCTCTACCACTGAACTGTGACTCCAGGGTACGGAAGCAGAGGAGACAGCGTCCGGGGTCGGGGCTAAAAGAGGGGTCCTGCAGCTCACATTGCCTTCTGGATTCCACGCTGGGAAATTCTGAGTTCTCCTTTCTTTGGGCTTAAAGTGGTTTCCATCTCAAACAGGAGGCTCTTAGCAGCCGCTGCTCTTTGTAAATCTCCTTGAGCTATCCCAGCAGATTGTCCCTCTAAAGATAATCACTGGGAGCCCTCACTTGCCAGCAAGCATTAGACGGAGGTGGGCAGAGACTGTGGGTAAGCGGAGGGAACCCCGCACTACAGTCCTGGACAAGTGATGGACCAGGTGCTGCTCTCTCTCCTGGTTGGAAATAAGAACCATTCTGTTTGCCCTCCTTCTGCTCTTCGTTGGCAGAACTCCTTGACTTCAGGTAGAAGGTGCTTCCCAAGTAACCATGCAGACCTGCGGGCTGGGTCCTTCTGCTCACATGCTTCTTCCTGGCCCAGGGCACAGAAGACCCAGCTCGGGCCCCTCGACCCAGCTATCTCAGCAGCCTTCAAGGCCCAGGGAGCACCAAGATCTGCACCACTCATCCTCTTCCAAGTCCTTTCCCTACTGCCTCTCTCCCTACCCTTTGTACCACCATCCAGGGCTGGTAGCTCCCCTTTGCTAATACAATCCACCCCTCCACCATTGAACCTTCCCAAACACCAGCCTGAACGCCCTTCCTCCATCCCAGCTCCTGTAGACCCAGAGACCACATTTGGGCTTGTGTGTGTGTGTGTGTGTGTGTGTGTGTGTGTGTGTGTGTGTAGAGCCTGTCACCGGGCAACTCTATGCCAACTGCTGGGTTTACATGGAGAATAAATGTCTGGCTGCTTTGTGTGTTCAGGGCTGGCCCATAGTGAGGAACGGGCATGAGGACCAGGAGAGTGAGCTTAGAAGGAACCTGGAAACGGCAAAGGGCTGCATGGGAGAGAGAAGGGGTCCTGCTCAGATCTCAATATCCCCCAAGCCCAGGGTTTCTTTCAAGCCTCCTTCATCTCAGGGATGGCTGCTTGCACGTCCTCCTCCTCCTCCTTTCTGGGGTCCTGAGTCCTGTCCCTGTCTCTGTTGGACCCTAGATGCTTGGAGTCCACTCAGCACTCACTCGGGCAGTCTCTGCACCATTCCGAGTTTCGGTGACCCTCCCACTGCACCTGGGGAGGAACTGCAGAGAGAGCAGTCTCTCTCCCGGTCCCTTCCCCCTCCATTCCTCTTCCTCCCGCGCGTACTCTCGAGGGGTCAGGAACCCCTGGGAATCTCTTACTATGGCATACACCATTTCTCTTGTGTGTGCAGAGTTCTAGGGACATGCCTCACCATTCCCCCCCCCCCCCCATCAGATTTTTAAAGGGAACTCGAAAAAGCTGAGGAATGACTACCGAGTGGTCCCTGGCCTTCCTGAGGTGTGCTGCAGTGGGGAGCGCAGGCTGACTGGGGGATGGAGGTGCTCACAGAGCCGTGGTGGTCAGGGCCCCACCCGGTACCTTGGAAGCAGCCATCACTGCTGCCGTGGCTGCCACGTTCAAGCCCCGCTTCCCGAAGTGCACGAGGGCATCGTAACTGCGGTCTTTCGCTTGGACCAGGCAGTCGTCAATTTCCTGCCAAAGAAGCACAGGGACACACTGGGTGGGGAAGTGTACACGAATCTTGGTTCTCTCTGCTTTCTCCTGAACGCTAGGTTAGAGAGCTTGCCTCGCCACTGATTCTCACTGCGACCCGAAAGCCCTACGCGTGTGCGTGCGCGCATACAGGAAGATGAGGAAAGGAAAAGAGGCCATAGCAAGCCACACCCATTTCTTCCGTCGAGTTGACCGATTCACGGAGACTCCGTGTGTGCTGAGAAGTGTGCTCCGTGGGGTGGTCCGTGACTAATCCTTCAGGAGTCCTCTCCAGGCTGGTCTTGCCAGGTACCTCTGGGTGACTCTCAGCATCTAACCTTCTGGTTAGTGGCTGATGGCGTTCATCAGTTGCACTACTCAGACTCAGGAGTACATTTGGGGAATTTGCAAAGGAATTTCAAAAATAAATACATTGACAAAGGAATTTCAAAAATAAATAAATAAAGCAGCAACCTGCTGACGCAGAAATCTTTCTCTGAGAACGACCCTAGGATTGTATCTCAATCCCCCTCGCCCTCCAGCGAGATCTAAGGGGCACCTGGATGTGGGCCATCTCGCCACTCAACACACAGGGAAAGAAGCTGGGGTGGGAATGATGAGGAGACTCGGTGTCTGGTCTCCACCTGTCACGACCTGGCTGTCAGACCTTGGGAAGTGTGTCGCCTTTCTGTCTGTCTTCTTTAAAAGTTGATTAATTATTATTATTATTTTTGTACTTTGCCTTTCTGCATGCCTTTTTGCCTTCTAAGAAATCTGGGTGCTGACGGTCACAGCTCGTGGAGGGCTGTGCAGGCCCCGAGAGCCTCATGCAAGTAGAGCATCTCTCAGAGTGGCCAGCCTCCATGGCTGATGGCCATTGTTGCCGTCCTCCCTTTGAGGGCCTCGGAGCCCACGTGGCACTAAAATTCGGTTATCTCGTTCTAAAAGGAGGGCGGCGGCGGCGGTGAAAAGTTTGTGGGAAAATGGAATGAAACGATAGATCATGAAATTTTTCCATGGACTTTTGGAGACTCCTGTCTGAATGCACACCGGTGGGAGAGATCAGAAGGCAGAGAGAAATGGGATTTGTTTTTATTAGTAAGGGCGGAGGTGGGGTGGGGGTGGAGTCATGTAACAGATGCTACATTGAAAGCAGAAACCAGAATTGCCTGTGTTCAAATTTGGACTGAGGAGTTTATTCAAATCCTTGGCTTGGGGTGGTGGTGGTAGTGGTGGTGGTTGGTGGTGTATGCAAATGGATGCTGTGGGCTCCCACTCAGAGCTGGGTAAGAGAATGACACTTGGCCTCCCGTCTCAGTTGCAATTCAGCACGGTAGTGCATTTCCTGCGCTGTGAGGGTGGCAGGGGCTGTTGGCCACCTCCTAGCTCCATTCCTGGTTTAAAGCGTCCCTAGGAAGTCCCCCAATTATGACCTCTGACTGACTCCAGAAGTGATTCTTGGCAGCTCTTAAGAGCCAGACACCTTTTCTTCAATGAAAGTGACACTGTCTGGCTTCATGGTGAGCCCAACCTTCCAGGAACAGGAAGTAGAATGCGTAGGGCTTTGATAACCAGGTCAAGAGCAAGCTCCCCGTGGCTCCTCATCCACCCTTTTCAGATGAGAGGGGCCACGGATATCCTTCCTGAAGAGAAGTTTATAGTAGCCTGCTCATCCAATTGTGATGTTCCCCAAAGCCTTCCCCACCAAAGTCCAAAGCAGCTAATATTTAACAACAATAGAAATTAGCATACCAACACGTGAACAGTGCTTCTGTTTTATCTGAGAGTGACATAAAACAGTCTTATTATAGTTAACAAATTATCCAATGTTGGAATCTTATGACCCGGTAATCCGCTCCTGAGAATTCATTCTAAGACAGAAAATCAAACCGAGGAAGTACTGAGGGCAGTTCCATTGTAGATCATTGAGGACCAAGTAGAAATCTATTATGTGCAAACATATTTAAGATCTCAACATACAAATATTGTGTCTGTGTTACGTTTTAAGCGTTTATTTAAAAAAAAGTCTCGGTAAAATTTCAGGGGAAAAAACCATGTCTGCAAAAGGAGAGGGGCTTGATGTGACAAAAGGGAGATGATTCAGTTTAGACGGGATGATGAATCGTGACTGAAGTTTGTCTTTACTTTGTTCCAACTAACGGGAATGTCTGAGTCAATAACGAGGCACCACTCTTATCGAGCATTTTACCACTATGTCTAACCAGGAAAAAAGGGCAAGAAAGCAAACTGTAAGACTACAAGGAACAACTTGTTGGGAGGTCTCCTGCAATCCTGTCATCTCTCCTTGGCCTGCCAGCTGCCCGCGCCCTCCCCTGGGTCCCTCGCTGGGAGGAGTGAAAGGCTGGGCTGGGTACGCTACCTTTTCTTTTGAAGACAGCGTGGGATGTACAAACTTCCTGTACAGGAGGCTGGAGCCCTTTGTGTAAGGAGACAGCAGCCAGGCTACAAATGCTATTTTTAGTTCGTAATAGAATGGAAACCTGGAGGGGGAGAAGAAAACACACAACCAGTTAGCTCTGGGCCGTACTGCCCAGACTCCCCTTCTGCCTGCACCCACCACCGGTCCTTGCTCCACGCGTGGAGGAGTGTGCACAGACATACACACATGCAACACCATCTCGAGGTCTCTCTATCTTCTTGTCAAAGCAAGCCAGGTGCCCAGGCTCCCTTTAGCAATCACTCCTGCTGCTAAGAGGGAAAAGGATGGGCTCTGTCGGTGTAGATGACAAGACCTGTGCTAGCCTGAAGCATCAGCAAAGGAAATCCCTCCCAGGCAGCCTCCCTCCTAGAAAACAAAGAGGCTTGAAATCAAAAGCAGTTTTGAAAAAAGTCAGTTCTGAGCCCTTTAACTCCTTCTCACACCCAGAAACCCAAACCCACTGCCAGCAAGTCAATTTCAACACACAGAAATCCTCTATCGGGTATAAAGCTCTACAGGAGCCAATAGCCTCATCTTTCTCTCTCAGAGTAGCTGGTGGGTTTGAACCGCCGACCCTGCAGTTAGCAGACCAACTTTTATCCGACAGTGCCAGTAGGAGTCGTTGCACTAGGACTTTGCTAAATTAGCCACTTTATTCATTCCTCCTTTCATCATCGAGGTCTCCTGCTTCCTGCCTCTGACAGGCTTGCCCTGAATATGCCCCCCAGAAACTAGGGACCACTTTCATGACAAGATATATTTGATGTTTCACAGCCAGAAGAGAAACACGCGCTAAAAATAACAGAGGCTGTGATTCTCCCAGATTTGAATACTCTAGCAATTAAGGAGGAAATTTTGGTTGGAAAACAACTGTTTGCCAACCCCAAGTGGTAAATAAGTGAATGTGGCAAGGTCGGACATCAGCCCAAGACATATAGATTGTTCCAAAAGAGCCTGTCTCACTGCACCCTTCTTATCACCTAAAAGACGTATGCATCCTTTTAAAGAGAGGCAGCGCGGGGCCCCAGCCCTCTGCCAGCAAGTCATTTCTGATGGTGAGTGGCTCCACGAGGACTTCTTAGGCTGTTAGGTCTTCAAGGAAGCAGACAGCTTCATTCTCAAAGTCCAAAGAGAATACTAACAAGGGTTTCTTTCGCTCCCTTGGTCCCTAGTCCCCTTTCTAAAAGCAGGCACTAAAAACAGAAACTAAAAATATATAAAAGCAGTAACTATTACCAGTTTCGTATGTAGTCTTCCGAGGGGCCTGGTGGCAAAGTGGTTACGAGGTTGGCCTGCTAGCCAAAGGGCCAGTAGTTTGGAACCACCAGCTTGGAGGGTGACCTTGGTTCTCCAGTGGCCCCTACGGGCTGCCTGCGCCTCACTGATTCTCTGGCCCGCTTGTACAGACCCTCTTTGTTCTTTGGGCCTCGTCTTCATTAATGCAGTCTTTGGAAACCTCCCATCTCCTAGCCTTCCGGCTTTCCTGTGTCTGGTCGGTGAAGCAACTCTCGTGACAAGCTGGAGTAGTACTCTTCTTTGGGGTGGCTCCCGGCTCCGCCCCTGTGGAGTACTGCCCTTCCAGGTCGTGCTGGCCTGGCACAAAAGAGCCTTACTCTGCATTCCTGATTCACCTTGGGTGCCGGACTTTCCTCTGCTCCTCCCTGGGGGCCAGGGAGATCCCAACCCAGCGGATTACAGGAACGGGTCTGTTCCTCAAGATGAGAGAGATCACAGCATGTTGATCCCTGACTTCTCTACAACTCTGATTTAACATGTGTGTACGGGTCTTTTCTTATTAGCAGAGCCAGAACTTCAAGATTGCATTATACTGTTATCAGCCATTATTACATTTTCTTTCCTCAAGCTTGTTTTTTCCTGTCCCACTTTTCTACTCAGAAAATGGCCATTCGTTCTTGATTGATTCATTCTTACATTAACTGGTTCATTCAGAAAAATCCATTGAGAACCCTCGCAGGTGAAAGTGTGTGCTAGGAATTACAGGGACAACGAAAGCCCGGTGAAACACCCCTCCCTAGTTTACCACCTCGCGGGAGAACAAACAGGTTCCCCATCTACAAGCTATAGTGCAGCGTTTTTCAACCTGTGGTTCGAGACCCCTTTAGGGGTCGAATGGCACTTTCACGGGAGTTGCCCAATTCATAACAGTAGCAAAAGTACAGTTATGAAGTAGCAACAAAAATGATTTTATGGTTGGGGGTCACCACAACATGAGGAACTGTATTAAAGGGTCACAGCATTAGGAAGGTTGAGAACCACTGATATAGTGGGAGAATGAACAAAGTCTTAGTAGAGGATAGGGTTTTGCCTTTGTCCAAAAATTCTTTTATCATGCATCAATAGTCACTTCATAATTCTCTGTCATGTCCATCACTCAAACCTCAATACTTAGAACAAGGTTGTTCAATAAGTATTTACTGCAAGAATAACTTTTACAAGCTAATTTGTTTGAAATGTTCCAGTTAATACCCCTGCACCTCCATGTCAGATCTGAGGTAAGGTAAAGTCTAATGCTGGTTTTAACTACTTCCCACTTCTCCATTGAGACTAGGCAAAATCTTTCCATGAACGCCCTAGGGCCTGGAGTACTGTGGCAGTTACATAATCTGTCAACTTGTGAAGGGGTGGAGTCTAGCCTGTCAATCAGGTCACAGCCAATGAGGCCTCTGTGTGGGCATGGCCTTCTCCTGGGAATCCTGTCTTCCTCCATGGAGGCAGGGTACACAACACAGACTCTCTGCTTTGTCTCCCTGTGAGACATGCCTGTTGACAAGCCACATGGAGCTACACTGATGGCAGCCAGAGCCCTGGAGCTGGAGGAGCCACATGGAAACCTACCTCAGCATTGAGTTGCTTCCATCGCCACTGGATTCACAAGATTTACACCCAGCGGCCTGTGATTCTCCTGCATTTGGTGTCACTGCATGTGTTGCCTGAATCTGAAGAAGAACCTATAGACTGGTATCGGACATATATGGGGCTAATATTAGACTTATGGACTTGATCTGGACTGGGCTGGGAGGTTTTCTCAATATTCAATTGCTCTGGTATATAAAGCTCTTTCCTATACACATATGAGTGCCTATGAATTTGTTTCTCTAGTCAACCCAGACTAACACAAGTACTTACCAACAAAGGAAGATGTCTGTGAACGTCTCTGCCGTGGTGAAAAGTGCAAATATAATCCAGTACATCATCCATTTGACCTTTGGAAAGAGAAAGCAACGCAGTTAGTAACAAGGATAACCGACTGCTCAACCTTCACCGTCCTCAAGACCAGGCCCGGAGAGTCGGTGCTGAAGCAGGTCCAAGCACTGCACCTCTCTTTGTGGCCTCTCCCCCCGATTCCTTCCCCACACCAGACCTTGGTGCTGGAAGGATGATGAGTGTTTCCCAACTGACCCCCAAGTTGCTGTGTGGACTCATGTTTTCATTCTCGTCTTCCTTCTTTCTGGAATTTCCACCTCTTACCAACCACTGTCTCTGGTAAGCTCAAACTCCACTCTGTGATTCTTTAAGGCAATCAGACTGGGCTTCTGTCTGAGTTCTGTTTCCCCCGTGATGTGGATGTACAAACTGGAGAATGCCCTCAGCCCCATCTATCTGGACCTAACTGAGTGTGTCTTCCTTATTTCAAGGGCTGAATCCCTTCCAATTAACGCTTGCTTTAGGCTGCGCTTTCCTGCCTCCAAACAGTTGGTTTTTAAGTGTTCTCTACAGAGTTTATTAGTTTTGCTGGCAGGAGAGTTAGTTAGTCCCTTAGAAGCCACTCAACTGTTACCAGAAGCCATAAATTACGGACCAAGGAATTTTTATCTTACACCACTCTGGAAGATTTTTGATGAGAGAATGGTGTCAGCCATCTATGGCCTTGTAGATTAGTGTGGGCACGGCTGATAGGAAAGGCTGGTGAAGGGAGAGTCAAGGGAAGCAGATAGGAGAGTCTTGAAGTGGTGCAGGAGAGAGGGAAGAAAGACTTCCATTGGAGGAGAGAGATGATGGAAATGCAAAGGGATGCTCAGGTGGGAGAGAGTGAAAGGATCCAGTTTTGAACTGGCGATGGCGCCTTATCTTAGTTCTTAGCACTGCCATAACAGACATCCCCTCAATGGCCGGCATTCAAGAAGAGGGATTACTTCTGTCACTATTTACATTTATCCTAGAAAGTAAATGGGTAGGTTTGATATCATAATGTTTAAGAAATAAATAAGTTAAAGAAGCTACAGGAAAAAGATGGATTTAGTAAGTAAAGAGGGAGAAATTTCAGGAGAGGGAAGAAAACTCTTTATACAACATAAATAGAAATAACTAAATGATGTCCTCAAAGTGGAAAACACAGTCCCTGGAATAAAACCATTATTGTTTCAGTAGATTGGGCACAAGAAAGACAGAGGTCCACGCACAGGATGAAGACCGGCAATAGAGACCGTCTGAAGTCTACGTTGAAAACCACAGGAAGAGGCACTCGATGCCCGGGGAAGTACCAACAGCCCACGAGACATGCACATGTACGAGAGGAACAGAGTGCATGGGACAGGACAAACACTGCAGAAACACTGGCTGGTAACTCCCCAAATCTGATGAGAAACAGAAAACCTACAGATTCGAAGCTCAGTGAACCCAAAGAAAACCTACACTTATCACTGGGAAAAAAGAGAGAAAGCTTCAAAAAAAGAGGGGATAAAAGGATTACATATAAGGGAACAACGACGATAGCTAATAGTTGAGTGTCCAACCAGCAACAAGACCAAGAATAAAAAACCAACCAAACAGAACAAGCGAACAGGACCAACACTACTTAAAGTGCTAAAAGGGGCCGTGGGGCCGACCAGTAAAACAATTGTTCTTAAATGAAGGTGCATATGCTGGTTCCTCATCATGGATTGCGGCTCAGTGGTTTGCTCCCCAAGAGGCCTTCTCTGTACAGACTGCCTCTTGGGAGCAAGGTTGGCTTAACCAGAGACCAATAGGTATCAGGAGCCCTGGTGGTGCAGTGCTTACGAGTTGGGCTGCGGTCTGCATGATCGGCAGTTTGAAGCCCCCAGCACCTCCGGGTTTTCTGCTCCGGTAAACAGTGACAGACTTGGAAACCCACAGGGATCACTGAGTCAGCACTGACTGGATGGCAACAACAGACATCAAGTCGAATCTGATCCATGGTCACTCTAAGGATACCAGGCTAGAACTGTACTCCCTAAGGTTCTTAACGGCTAGATTTTGGGAAGTAGATTCCCAGGCTTTTCTTCCGAAGCACCTCAGGGTGGACTCAAACCTCCAACCTTGTGGTTAGTAGCTAGCTATTCTGGACCGAATTATGTCCCTCCTCAAATATAGGTTGTCAATCCTAACCTCTTTCTACCTGGGGTTGTCGCACGGTCTGGGAATGGCCTTTCGTTGTTATGGCAGACAGTGTTAGTGAAGAGGGTGTCTAAGTCAATCTCTCTGAGAGATGAAAGATTAATCAAGCAAATGAATAAGCAGATTTGGGGAGAGATGCCAAGCTACATGGAAGCTGCTCGGGAACAGAAGCTCAGAAGAGACAGGGATCTTTCTCCAGAGCTGACGCAAAGAGAAAACCTTTCTAGAGCCAGAACCCTGACTTCAGGCTTCTAGCCACCTCTCAGGAGCCTGGTGGTTACTTGTTGGCCTGCTAATCTCAGAGTCAGGAGTCCCAAACCACCAGCTTCTCCTCGTGAGAAAGAGAGGGCTTTCCACTCCCACCGAGAGGCCCAGTCTTGGAAACTCACAGGGGCAGTTTTACCCCTTCTTATAGAATTGCTATGAATTGGCATCAACTCATGGCAGGGAGGGAAGAAGCCATGCACTTGTGGTATTCCTGGTGCAGCAGCACTAGATCACTAAGATCACATCAGATCACCACTGGTATGCTACGGGTGCGAAAGGATGGGGGTCCCTTCCTATGTAGGGCAAAAAAAAAAAAAAAACAGGTCAAAAAGGATATGGGATTTGGGCTTTAGAGACCAAAGGTCAAATCCCAGTGCTAATATTTAACTGATGCAATGCTGGGCAAGTAGCAGTACCTCCAAGAGCCTTAGTCTCCTCCTCTGAATGGTGGGTGGATAACAATTTTCCCAGTCTCACTCACTGTAATGAGCGACGAAAGGCCGTAGGTCGCTCTGGGTCGGCATTGACTGGAGAGAGTGAGTTGAGTGAGACACCTTTCAAAACCCAAACTCAGTGCTATTGGGTCATTTCCAACTCATAGTGACTCCCTAAGACAGGGTAGAGCTGCTCCTGTGGGTTTCTGAGACAGTACACGTATATGGGTGTAGAAAGCCTCATCTTTCTCTCAAGGAGAAGTTAGTGGTTTTGAACCCTGTAGTTAACAGCCTTACACATAGCCCACTACAGCCCCAGGGATCCCTTCTAGCCATCTAAACTCCAAGAGAATAAATTTCTGTTCATTAAAGTTACACACTTTTGGTATTTTTAATATAGCAGCCCTAGATAACCAAGCCAGCAGCCAATCCTGTGAACTGTTTGTATCACTCTTGAAAACAAGGAAGAAGCCCTGGTGGCATAGTGGGTGACCTGTTGGACTACTAACCACAAGGTCAGCAGTTCAAATCCACCAGCCGCTCTTGCAGGTGAAAGATGAGGCTTTCTGCTCCTGTAAAGATTTACAGGCTCGGAAACACACAGGGGCAGGTCTAGCCTCCCTGTGGGTTCACTGTGAGTCAGAACTGATGCGATGGCAGTGAGTTTGGTTTTGAGAACAAGGTTGGTTGAGAGCATCAGAAGGATTCATTGTCGATCGATAGTGGGTTTTATGGTCAGCGAGTTGCTGTGGAGAGGCTTGGTGGCTTTGGGAGGAAGTGATTGCCAAGATGGCCCAAGGGGGACTGGTGGCCAACAGAGGCCAGTGCTTCAAGTGGGCCATTGCACTAAGCAGGCCTGGGGGAAGCAGCAGGGACTGAAGTGACCGGGGCTGTGCCCAGGCAGACTCCCCGCACCTAGCTGGTTACTTGGACAAGCAAGTGCCTTATTCCAGCGTGCAAGAGACAGACCAGATCCTGGTCGAGAAGTACCACGGATCTCACCCTGCGACCCCTCAAACAGAGTCCCATGAACCTCTTCCTCGTGGACCTGGCTGGCAGTACCATCTCCACCTTTCCTACTATGACGGGGTGGATGACGGCCTGGAGACCTAGTCAGGCTTCGATGGCCATTTCAGCCGCTCCGAACTGCTGGAAAGTTCAAGCCAGAAGTTTTCTTCAAGGGTTGGTTTCTCTCACTGGGATCCTCATGGGTTGCCATTGGCTATTTGTTGCCCAGGGCCAGTCCATGGGGCTGCGGCTACACCTGCGTCAGATTGGCTAGCCTTCACCGAGCCCCCTGAGAGAATGGAGTTCAGTGGGGGGAGAGGGAGCTGCTTTTGTGAACTTTTTTTGTGAAGAAGCGCTTGGCACCTTAAGGATTTGGAGTCATTTACATACACTTGTGTTTCTCCTCCGCATACTTACCTTAAAAATCACCATGCCTGCTGAAAAGAGTTCGTTAAAAATTCTCTTTCCTCTGATGAGACAAACCATAGAAGGACAATGTCCAAGAAGGACAATGGTCATACAAACACTAGGAATTATACCGTAACTCCTGACTGAAACTAATGTAGAAAACGTGATTTATGTTTGCAGTACAGGGCAAAACAACAAATAAAACTGTAACTCCATAAACAAAAAGAACAGGTGCTGCTCAATCAAGAATCACCGCAGCATTTCATCTCGACAAATTAATTGTTATGAACAAGCACCACAATGAAAAGTAACCACTGCCTGAGACACCGCATGCAGCCACTAGGACCGGGCTCCTGAAGGACCACAGCTAGACCCACTGTTTCCCAGCCGGTGCCGACTCAGAACCCGCACAGGGCAGGGCAGGACGGCTCCCCGGGGCGCTTGCTGTCAGGTGCCTTCAAGCTGGCTTCAACCCATTGCAAGCCTGGGTACAGGGAACAAAAATGTGCCCTGCCCTGGCAAGCACGTTTGTTCTGGCAAAAATAGTTGTTGTGATGTGTGAGCCCACTGCTGCAGCCACCACGTTGAGGGTCTTCTACGTCGCCAAGCACGCAAGCTTTTTCTGGGAACTGGTCTCTCCTGAGGACACGCCCCGGAGTATTCAATGAAAAGGATTTGAGCGACTGAATTAAGATATTGGCCCTTGTGAATGGGAAAGAAGTGATGGCTTCCCAAGAGTTGGGCATGAACACACTGGGGAATGCTGGTCGAGGTGACTTTTTGAAAAGAAACTACAGAATTGGGCAGCTTGTAAGCCAACAGACAACCCCCCAGAGTGGCTGAGGAGTGGCTAGCTTGGCCAAACGATGGAAGCACAGAGGTCTGTGGAGATTGGGGAGCGGACAGCTGATCATTATAAGGCCACTCACACTGGCCGGAAAGTAAAGAAAGAGCAAATTTAGGGAAAAGATGTTGAGCTCACTGCGTTAAGACAATTTGAGGGTCCAAGGGGGACATTCAAGAAGAATGCCCAGCAGATAGTTGGAAAGGCAAGACCTCAGCTCAGTAGGGAGGTTGGGGCTGTGGACAGTGATGAAGGAGCCATAGAAGAGAGGGGGCCTGGAACTCTAGTCTGTAAAGAGTCTACCATGTACTCTAGTCTACTCCTTCCATTTAAAACACTTTGATGCATTAAGGGCCTGAGAAGGATTCAATGAGCTTACAAGGTAAATGGAGCACAGGAGACTCAAAGAAGGAAACCAATTCATCTAAATTTCCAGGAAATGGTTTTCCCATCATCCATCACAGGAATACAAAAATCAAATGATGGTTTGTTTTTTCCTCCCCCAACTTTGGAATAGAAGTTGCTAGATTAGAAAGATCCTATCGAAACTTCCCTGCGAGATGAGGGGAACCTTGGGCAATCAGAATAGAGAGAGAGAGAGAGTTACCGTCAATGGGGATGAGGTCATGTCCCATTGGAACTCTGGAATGGAGAGTTGACAGCATGGCAACCCTGGCCTTGTCAGGAGCAGAATCTAGGGAGCCTGAGCTAGGACCGCAGGCCACAGCAAGGGCCTTCAGAACTGAGGGTGGGAAGCAAGGCTGGAGATCTCCTAAGTTGGCTCAGAGGGGGTCCATTAGGCTCTGCCCCCTGGACTCTCAGTAGCCTGGAAAAGTCCTCCGTTCTTGGCTATGGCAGTAGCTGGCTTCGCCACTTGTTGAGCCTCATCTCACCTCCCCCCCATCTACGCCAGTCTCAAGCCTTTCATATAATGTCTCCTCTATCTGGGCCCTCTGTCAGTCTCACGGGGGATTCCTCCGGACCAAATGGCTGAGAAGAACACATCTGAGACCAGTTTACAGATGACAGTGCTGGTAGGAGCTTGAAGTGAACAACTGTACAGTCAGGAGGGGCCCCGACAACATGTAGGAGCCGAATTCCCACCGCGGGCAGAACCTGGAGTGCACCGAGCCTGGAAGAAGCGATGTTCTGAGGCCATCCTGCATTTCCACAGATTCACCGATGTGAGGGCGTGGCTAGGCAAGGAGTACCTGGAAAGGGCCAGGTGGAGCGATGGGTGCTGACGTGTTTCGGGAATGATGTTAGTGGACACAGACAATGCAGATAGAGCTGTCAGCTGTGCCAATGCTCACCCAGAGGCCTCCATGCCAGGGGACACTCTCAGTGATGAAGGGAGGATGTGGCCAGCCATGTGGAAGGCAGCCAGCTCCAGAACCAAGAATGTTAGGGTGGTGCGTCTTCTTCTTCTTTTTTTTAAAAGACATTGGTTGAAGTTTAGTTAAGATTGTTTCCCCCCACAAATTGGGGGTAGGTGATATTCTGACAAGAGGGTCAAAAATCTTCCCCAAATGAGAGCACTCCAAATTAATTTTCTACCAAGGTTTTTTTTTTTTTTTGTACTGCGTGGTCAGGAAGGACTTATTATGCCAGCATTACCTTGACGAGCTGCTCTTACCTACAGGGTGGTGTTTCTTATGATTGCCTGAAAAAGTGTGAGCCAGGGGCTCTCAGCAGCACCGGCATCGCCTAGGAGCTTGTTAGAAATGCAGAGTCTGGGGCCCTCTCCCAGACCGACTGAATCAAAATCTGTCCCGTGAAACCCCCACCCTCACCCCTACCCCGGTGACGCTGACGCAAAGTAAAGTTTGAAAATCCCTGGTCTCATCCGCTCATATCATTTTTGTGTCTCATCTCCAAAATGTTTTTGTCTTATCCCCAAATCTCTGGACCCTGCTTTCCAATGACTTTAGTGTCTAAGGGATGAATGCTTGTACTAGGGAATAAAAATGGCTCCACTGAAGTAGCGGTGAGGCTGTCTTGTTCCCTGGCATTTTGGGGATGCCCATGCCACAGTGAAACAGTTAACAAAGGGGCTTAGAAAGTGCGACTTATCCTAACTATCAAGGGGACCAGAACTGCTGCTATCCCACAGGGCAAGAAAGGAATCCTCTGCCCATGGAAGTTGATCCTTTGAGGACCATTTTTGGTACAACCTCAGATCCCTCAGGAATAAGGATGTGTGCCCCATCATTCTCCACAGCTCTAACTGAAGAGAGGGGACCATGAACTAGACGGTAGGTGGAAGAAGTAGCAGAGAACATTGTGGAAGGTTCTGAAATGGTAGGAGGTGTTTAGTGTACCCTTCCAGACTACATTGATTCTATCAGGGTTTGTTTCCCAGTATCTTTGTGCTATTGTGTAACTTTGTAAATTATGGGAAATTGATTATAATGCAAATGGATTTTGTCCACGGAGTGGCAGTGGAGTTTTATCCAACGGAAGTATACTTGATCTCTCTGTTCTATAAGAGATCAGCCTATCATCTAGGAACAAATTTATTTCAACATTTCTGATTGACTCTGGAGTCTTCTTTGAACTATTTCTTATTTTTGTTTTAAACAGCTAACTGGTTCCCTCATTAATTAATAAATTAAGTAGAATATTTGATAGGTGTTAATTTCATATTTGCACGAGAGTGATATTTTTACTCCTTTGAAAAATGAGCTTTTAATAGAAAATAGAAATACTGGCTATAATTTCATGACCAGTTGCACAAATGAGGGCTGCAGCTTTGATCCATACTTTCTTCATGTCTGTGTTATGTATCAACTTAGATATTTTAACGAATTTTCTTTGTATTTATCCTCTCTCTTCCCTAACATATAGTTATGGAAATTTGGCTTCCTGCATGCCAAGTATTAAGTTGGGACCTTGTCAGAGCTATGAGGGAGAGGTCTCTGTCCAGAGATACTGGACCTTTTGTTCAGCTTAGCCACTGGAGAAATTTACCAACGAAAGAGCAATGCTCACTTATAGAGAATTCTCATTAGAGGTATTTTTTTAAGCCAAAATATGGGGAAAGGAGTGGATGTGGTTGTTGGCTAGCCCAAGAAGTAAATTTAGTGACTTTGTTTTTGTTTTTTACTACTTAGAATTAAAAAAAAAAAAATCCTCCAACGTGGGTCTTTGTGGGAGGGACGGTCTATTATTTAGGCTTGGAAAACTCACATGCTCCACCCACAGCATCGGAAGGAACATTCCGAAGGCATGAGCAGTTGGCAGCAGCGTCCACGCTGGGAACATGGGCAGTGATTCTTCACCAGGCACTTCTGAGTAGGAGCATGGCTCTTAGGACCACTGGCCTTCTCGGCGTCTCTCCATTTCTGGGTATCTTTGCCATTCTAGTTAATTCCACAAAGTCTCTTCTGTTTACATTTCCTCTAAAACCCTTGACTCTCATGGTAAGCTTGGGAAGACACCCAAAGAAACTAAACTCATTGCCATCCAAAATAAAAAGCCCATCTTTCTCCCAAGGAGTGGCTGGTGGATTTGAACGGCTGACCTTAAGGATCACAGCCAAACATATGACCACTATGCCACCAGGGCTCCCTTTGGGAAGACATAAGAAACTGCAAATATCATGAACTGTGTTTCTTAAATTGAGGATCATGTGGAAAATGTAGATTTGCATCCAGAAAGTCTGGGTAGGACCTTCTATCAAGTCCTAGGTGATGCCGATAATGCTAGTCCATAAGCATTTTAGAAGCTGCATTCTCCAGCACTGACTATGTTGTAGAGACGTGCAGGGAAGGGCAAGATCGAGGAGGGCCTTGGACACAGCATCAGAGAGTTTGGACTTGATCTTGCGGAGGTTAAGCAGCCATGGAAACACTCAGGGGAGTGAGATGACTAGATGTGCATTTTAAAAAGGCTTCTGGATGCCGTGTGGAGAACAGGGGTGGCGGGAGAACCAAGGAGGAGGTGTGGTAGGTAGAGTACTGGGTATTGCCACCGCACCCCTATCCCAAGACCCATGAGGAATGTTCAAAGGACTTCACAGGTGTGATAAATCAAGGACCTGGACATGGGGAGATTATGCTGGAATATCTGAGTGGTTCAATCTAATCACATGAACCCTTAAAAGCAGATGACTTTTCACCATGGAAGTCAAAGCGAGCACTGGCTACAGGAGCAGGGTCAAAGACATGGAACCTTGCTGACTTTGAAGATGGAAGAAGGGGCTATAAGCTAAGGAATGCAGAAGGCCTCTATAAACTGTGAGTCTCCCCTGGAACTCCCCGAAGAATGGAACCCCAACCACAGCTGGATTTTGGTCTGGTGCGACCCACGGGACTTCTTACCTACAGAATTAGAAGAACAAATCGGAGTTGGCTTCCTCACTCAGTTTGTTACAGTGGCAACTTGTACAAATGAACAGAGGGGGTTACTATTGCAACCATCCAGGGAAGAAAGGATGAGAATCTCATTTAAGAGAGGGGCATTAAAAAGATGAAGGGTCTTAGTCACCACCTGGGTTTGTGTACAGGGGTGGGTGGAAAGGGAAGAGACAGGAGTCTAAGGAAACCCTCATATTTCTCTCTTGACAAATGGGACTCTTAGTCAAAAGGACACCGAAGGGAATACAGGAGTGGGGTGTGTGTGTGTGTGTGTGTGTGTGTGTGTGTGTGTGTCTTAGTCACCACCTGGGTGTGTGTACAGGGGTGGGTGGAAAGGGAAGAGACAGGAGTCTAAGAAACCCTCATATTTCTCTCTTGACAAATGGGACTCTTAGTCAAAAGGACACCGAAGGGAATACAGGAGTGGGGTGTTTGTGTGTGTGTGTGCGCGCGCGCGCGCGCGCGCGCGCCTATGAGTAGATGCAGAGAAGGGAGGAAGGTCTCCCTGATGTTAGGGAGCTAACTCAGCTACTTCCTTCCAGAAAAGTTTTACCCAGAAACTTTCTAATCTCAACCCTCAAGAAGCATTCCCTGCTGGGGAAAGCGCGTGCCGGCAGCCAACACAAACAGCTGCTCTGCTTCTCGGTGAGATTTTCCACTCCAAATTAATGAATTGCCATTCCAGCCAAACAGCAGCCCCTTGTGAGTCCAGCCACGGCAAAACAATTGAGCAGGGCTTGAGCTCTCTTGGATGAGCAGACAGAATTGAGTGTGTGGCTACAAAGCGGAGGATCAGACCTTGAACTGTGCCGACCCCAGCCAGCCCTCGTTATCTGACCCAGCTTCCCTGTACCGGGGCTGGCGAGGAAGCCCTGGAAGAGGCTGCCTGGTCAATTGGGAATCATGAAGGTCTGTGCTTGTAACTCAACCGCTATTTATAGTCTGCACACTGAGCGTCCCTTGCACATACCAGGGGCCCAGGCTCCAGAGGAGAAAACATCGTGTCTGGATGCCCTGCTTGGCAGCAGTAAAATGCAAGCTCAGGCAAGTCGTTCTGGGAGACAAGGAGAGTGGAGGGCGAGTTCTGTTTGCAGCTGATCTAAAGGTGGTTGGTCCCACCATCAAGACCTCCTGGGGGATCTGAGAAAATCTGAGAACTCTCAAGGCCTGATTCCTTTACCTGCGCCAGACCGGCCAAGTAACAGCTAGTCAGAAACTGAGAGCGATACCCCCGTTGTCGCGCACCACGCCGAATGAGATGGGGACTGTTGTCATCCGTCATCCAGAGGAGACTGCGCCTCTTGGAGGTTAGGCCATGTGTCCCGCATGGCATCAGTCACATGTCACGGCCAGGACTTGACCTTGGGTCTCTAGCCCAAATCCCATAGTGTCCCTCTTCACTTTGGCCGGTTTGTCTTTGTCCTCCATCCTTCTCTTCATACTGGCTGCACACAGGTCCATGTCGGTCAGGGGGGATCTGATGACTCCTGTCTTCATGAGCTAGTGCTGGGGCAGCCGGAGGTGGCTTTCTCCCTCCCTCCCATCGAGCTGTTCAGCTGACTCACAGCAGCCCCAGGGGACAGGGTTGAACTACCCCGGTGAGTTTCTCAGACTGCAACTCTTTCCGGGGGTAGGAAGCCTCATCTTTCTCCCGAGGAGCGGCTGGTGCTTTCAAACCCCTGACCATGTGATTGGCAGCCCAATGCATAACCACTACACCAGCAGGGCTCCTCGTGGGTGGCTTTAACAGTCATTCACTTGCTCACAGTTTAGGGGGCTGCAAGTCAGAATTCAGGGTGCCGGCTTGAAGGGAAGGCTTGCTGTCTGTCTGCTCTGAAGGAAGGTCCTTCCTTTTACAGCCTCTTTGTCCTGGTTCCCTAGAGATCTGTGTGTGTCTTCACACTAGTTCACCCCATCCATTCTCTGCTCCAGGAGACCTGGCTGTGTAGTGAGTTAAGCATGGGACTGCTAACGTCAATGTCGGTGGCTTGAACTCCCGAGGTGCCCCACGGGAGAAAGAGGAGGCTGTCTGCTCCCGGTCTTGGGAATCTTTCGGAGCAGTTCTACTCGATCCCGACAAGTTAGCGTTGACTCAAGGGCAGTGTTTAGTTTGGTCTCCTCGACTCAGTTGCTTAATCTCTTTGATGAAGGGGTATCCCCTCCAAAAAACTGGAATCCTTCGCACCCCCCAGAGCTGTGAATTTAACTTTTTTTTTTTTTTTTAACAAAACAGCCTTATCACCTTCAAAATACTCTTCATCACACTTAAGACATTTGTCAAATCTGAGATTCCATTCTTGGAAACATTTTTCAAACTCATCTTTGTGGATGGCTGACAGCACCTCCTTCATTTTTTTTCTTCACCTCTTCTACATCTTCAAATTGCTGTCCTTTCATGACCCTCTACATGCGTGGAAACAAAAAGAAGTCCCATGGAGCGCGGTCACGTAAGTAAGGTGCATGGGACAAGAGAGGCATGCTGGTTTTTGCCAAAAGCTGGTGCACTGAGATGGCTGTGTGAGCAGGTGCATTGTCATGGTGGCCAAACCAGTCCCCTGTCTGCCAGAAATCAGGCATTTTTGGTTATGCAATATTTTCAGAACCTCTAAATAGAAAGTTTGATTAATGGTCTGACCTGGTGGAACAAACCCCAAATGCACTACGAGTCAACATTTTCATCCGTTTGGGAAGCTGATGGACATCCAGAATGACGTTTGTCATCAATTGACATTTCACCTTTTTTGAAATGAGAAAACTATGCGTACACTTGAGTTTTTTCCATAGCGCTATCCTTATAAGCTGGGTTCAACATCAGAACAGTTTCTGCAGCATTTTTCCTGAGCAGGAAACAAAATGCCACAGCCACACGCTGTTCTCTGAACTCAGTCATCACCGAAAAAGCACGGTTTGAATGAAACTGCTTTTATGAAAAAACTCACTGTGACCAGAAAAACCCTTCCCAGGCAACATCACTGAGTGCACTAACTCAGTGCTTGATGCTCACCTAGGAGAAAAATGCATACTACAGAAGCTCCGCTCTGCCCGGGCAATTCTGGGTTTTGGGGCCGGAGTACCTCCTCATATATCTCAGAATGATGGACTGAAAATACACCTTACACGGATCTTAATTTATTAAAGAACAAAGACAACCCATTCCTAAATGGGATTATAATCACACACAGAAAGGTTGGGGTTTACAACACACTTTTGAGGGACATCCCTAAGAGCCCTCCTGCCCGAAGGCACCCGATAGACCTGTGATGTGTGGCTGGGGCACCCAAATGCCCCAATAGTAATCAGTACAGTCCTTCACTGAGTGGCCTGGTGGGGTAGTGGTTATGTGTTGGTCTGCTCACTGCATGGTCAGCAGTTCAAAACCACCAGCTGCTCTTCAGGAGAAAGATGAGCCTTGCTACCCCTGCATAAAGACTTCTAGTCTCAGAAACACACAGGGGGCGGTCTGCTTTCTCCTATAGGGTGGCCGTAAGTCAGATAAACTCAATGGTGGTGAGTTCGAATTAAATACTCCCGGATCCCCTTCCTCACACCCAGCCCTCTGTTAGGTGCTTTGGGTAACAGAAATGGGGCGATGAACAGCCTGAACCCTCAAAAAGTTTATAAAAGCCACAGGGCTTAGATCATGGAGCATTCCAATCCTAGAACTGGCATGGGATTCTGGCCCAGAGTCTCAGAAACAGGATCTGAACCCAGATCTGCAGGGCTCCAGGGCCTGTGTTTGTCCCCCCAAGCCAGACAGTCACCCGGCAGTGACACCTGCAAAGGGCTTTCTGGGTTACAGCATGTTTTGCAGACAAGGAAGCAGGCCCAGAGAGGTGAAGTCACTTAGCCAGAGGCCATAGGTGGCATGTGGCAGAGCTGGATGCCTCCTGCTTCCAGATGCCATCTCCTCCCCCTTCCCTCCTGGCTCTCCTTACATGAGTCCGCCAGTTCTAATAGGTCTCTGCAGGGAAAGGAGGTCAGGGCACAGTGTGTAAGCGGGGTGAGAGGAGTAAGGAATGGACTCCCTGTCCTGCAGTGAGGCCCACCCAAGGAAGGCCGCCACCTCCCTCCCCTCCTATCACCTTCCCCCGCCTCCTCCCCCCACCTCCTGCCAACACAGTGTCACTTACATATTCTTTAATGTCCTTGGATTTCACAGCCTTGTAGGAGTAATACGCAGGGTAAAGGGTGCCAAATATAAGCCTGGAGGGGAGAGAGAGAGAGAGAGAGAGAGAAAGCAGAAATGTGATTTCCACACATCCTAACCGAGGGAAGATGTCTCAATGGGATGTCAGGAGCATTGCTCCAAGCTACAGAACATGCAGCTGTGGGCCTGCTTCCGGCCCAGGGATTCTCTGCTCCTGGCTGGCAGTGCTCAGGAACCTTTATCTCCAGCCACAACGCCACCTTCTTTCACTCTGCGGTTTGGGGTCACAGAATCCAAAACCAGGAGTGGGCAGACAAGACCCCTCCTCTCCTGCTGCTCCTCCCCACCCGATTCTCTGTCAGCCCGCCAGCCCTTTGGTTAACATCCAGCAAACTGCTTCCAGCTTCCAGGGACTTTCTACAGCCAGAGGAAGCTTTTCCGATTGCAAATCCAATCAGGCCAACCCCTCTTCCCGACACCCATGCCCCCCACACTGCATCCATCACTGCTCATCACTCATCCAGCCCAGAGCAGGAGCAGGACAGCAGTTCTTCCTGGCCCCAGTCCAGGGCTGCAGTGGCCACAGAATAGCTTGACACTCAGCCCCGCCTCCAAGGGCCTGCAGACAGCTCTCCTTATTCCTCCCACCCCAGCGCCTCTGCCCACTTGGCTCTTTCCCTGTGGGATCTTCCTTCTTTGTCTAGTTCAAGTCTGTTCACCCATCCAATCCCAGCTCCATGACCGCTTCCTCACGGAAGCCTTCCCCGACCTCCCAACTAGGTCAGATCTCCCACCCACTCCCACAGAACAGCGCACCTTAGCATCAGCATGGTTGTCTTCCTGGGATTTGTGTGATTCTTGGATTAAAGGCAAGTCTCCCCGGTCAGGCTGCAAGAACCTTAACGAGGGGATCAGTGCTTCCCATCATTGTGCCCCCAGCACCTACCACACAGGAAGTTCCCAGGAAGTGCAGAGTGTTAAGCACTTGACTGTTAGCCCAAAGGCTGGCGTTTGAGACATGCTCCCCCACCCCTTCTACCTCAAAAAAAACAAAAACAAAAAACCCCCAAGGATACAGAAAACATGTGCCAAGTCCACAACTTTTACACACGAGTGACAAAAGAAGCCTTCGTGGTGCAGTGGTTATGCTGCGCCCTGGGCTGCTCACTATGATAAGGTCAGCCACTCTCAGAGTTACAGTCTCGGAAACTCGGGGCAGTTCTACCCTGTCCTGCAGGGCTGCTACGGCTTGACATATACTCACTGGCAGGGAGTTTGGGTTTGGAATTCCGTGACAAAGAGCTTGGTTGGAGGGCCAGTGGTAAAAGGGCTCCACCACTAACTGAAAGGTCCAAGCTTCTAGCCCACTGACTGCTCCAGGGAGAATGAGATGGCCATCTGTTTCCGTGCAGAAACCCTCTGGAGCAGTTCTACCCTGTGCAACAGGGTTGCTGTGGGCCGGCCTGGACTTGATGGTAGGGAGTTTGCTTGTGGAAGTCCGTGACCGACCACACTGGTCATGGTGCCCATCCATCGCCCCGTCCTTTTCTGAATGACTCCACCGCAGGGACACACTCTCGACCATTACTTTTAAATGAATGAACTGACAGAAGGCCGGAGCCGGAGGGTTTAGTCCTTCCATCTGACTGATGAGGTCACCCAGATATTAATGCAGGTGCAAGCTGATCCCTAAGCTTGAGTACTGAAGCGTTGGTGGCTCAGAGCTCCATGTTCGGCAGGTGCCAGCCTCTCCTGCAGTAACCCCAGTGCTCGCACTGCCAGGCCGCCTGCGGGAAAGCAGCCTTGCACGGCCCACCTAGGGGTGCCCAGAGCCACAGCTGGGCATTCAGGGGCCTGACACAGGGCAGTGGGCCCAGTGCAGTTTACCAGTCTGGGGTGACACACATGCAGACTTGCCACATTCCCCCTCAGGTCTGCAGGGGGAAATAGCCAACTGATGGAGCCAGTTTCTCATGCTTAAGGAGGAAGCCTGGCACTAAGCACGTCTCGTCCTTTCGTTTAATCCCCAGATGAAGCCGCTACAGGGAGCCTCCGGGACGGCGCAGGATCCTGGTGCTCAGAGGGGCGGGGCCCTTGTGGTCTAAGGGTCCAGCATCATGTGGGGGGAAGCATGGTGGTGGTTGTGGGGGATGAGGACCCACAGGTTGGCAGGCCTCTAAGCCAGGCCCCCCCGCCCTGGTGCCCAAGGCCAACGGAGTGTCTGGGGAGAGGCGCGGTGGCACGTGTGAGGAACAAGGCAGTCCAGCACGCAGGACCATGGAGTCGTCTGAAAGGAAGAAAGAGAGGCCGGCAAGGGCCAGGACATCACGGCATTTAAGCGGATGAGAGTGGGCAACTGTGACAAAGGCACCGGATGGGGCAAGAGGACAATGCCTGGGATGGGCAGGTGACTATGGGTACCTTTGTGAGGGTAGGTCTCCCAACGACCACCCGCCTTTGTCTGTCACTCTTCCAAGTGTTCTCCGGAGGGCCAGGGCAGCCCTGCTTCCCCCGGGAGGCCTTTCCTGAACTCCCCACCCATGAAGGTCGGACTCTTCTCCCAGTCTACAGTGCCGCAACTCCTATACTCCACCCCCACCCCACCCCCGCACCATCCCTGCTTTTTAACCTTCCCGTTAGACTCCCTAGGGGAGCAAATAGACCATGAGCTGTCAGGCTGATGGCTGTATCCTGCGCAGAGGCATCACGGAGGAGAGGCCCGACACATTGCTTCCGAAATCTCCCAGCCTTAAGCGTCCTACAAGGCAGTGTAACTACATACGCAGGGGACTGGGAGCCTGAAACCACTGGATGGCAGCCCACAACCCTATAGCCCTGGATCATGCTTACTATGGTTTGTCTCCTCCCCGTGTCTCCAGAAAGGTCACACGTTCCACAGAGCCATGGTGCTCCAACACCCACATGTCCCTGCCGAGCACAGTCGGAGATGCCCAATAAGTGTGTGCTGGTTTCCCAGAGTGGGGAAGCAACCGTCAGGGGGATCCAGAGGACACGTGTGACCTTGGGACGCTGGTCTCAGCAGCAAGGTGCATGTGTGCCAGGCAGCACTGGGCTGAGTCAGCAAAGCCTCGGGCAAGGTGCCACCCACTCTGGGGAAGTCAATCAGCTGCTGCTTCAGCTCAGATGCCCTGGCTAGTGTCCACTCTGCCTGGACAGCAGGTGAGCAGTGAGAGAGACAGGTGGAAAGTGCCCACAGCCCATCAGACAATGGAAGTGCTCCTGCGCATACCCAGTGAGCAGCAACACCCTCAGGTGGGCTCAGAGCTGGGGGACCTTCAGGGGCAAAAAGACGGATTTGCTTTGCAGTCTCTCAGAGCTCAACGGCTCTGTCATCGAGCACCTCACCTTTCAAGGCCTGGGGAGGAGGGACTGAGATGGGAAGGATCGTTCCTCCTTAGCCTGTTTGCTTTACCGGGAAGAAAGAATGGATGGAGCAGGGCCACAATGAAGGAGCCCATTCGCACGCACCAGGGACCCTGGTTTAGCCTTTCTCCACGGGCCCTGCTGACCTCTTTCTGCTCCCGTCTCGGGGGCCCCCCACCCCCTCAGCCTCAGCTCACCTGTCCTGGCTGCTAGTGCTTCTGCACGTCCTGCCCTCCAACCGCACAGCCCAAGCCCTGTTTGCTCTATAAAGTCCTGCTAAGCCTTTAAGACTCATCTCTAGAAGCCACTTCTGTGACGTCTTTGCAAACCTCTCTGGAGGGTTTTCTAGACTCTTGTGAAGTCGGTTACAGCATGGATGAGGTATCAGGAAAGATAATAATAATAAAACACCATGATTACGGCAACTCACTGAAAACCCACTGCCTTTGAGCCCATTCTGGCTCAGAGCGACCCTCTGGGACAGGGCAGAACTGCCCCGTGGGGCTCTGAGACTGCAACACCTCACAGGAGTAGAAAGTCCTTTCTCCCAAGGAGCGTCTGGTGGTTTTGAACTGCAGACCTTATGGTTAGCAACCCAACACAAAACCACTATTACTGAGTGCCTGTGAATTTAGGGCTGTTCCGCAGACTATAGGTACACTCTAGCCTAAACTCCTTGATGCCCAAGTCGGACAGGAACTCACGTCACCCTGTTTTACAGACTAGGACACTGAGGCTTGCTGGCATTCCTCACTTGCCCTAGGAGATGCAGCAGCCCGGAACAGAGTGGGTGTGGACCCAGGAAGCCTGGATTCTTTCTCGGCCAGCTCTGAGCCTGTCTCCCTGTGGCAGTTACATAATCTCCTGCCAACCTGCAAAGGGGTGGAGGTTAGCCTGTCAATCAGGTCGCAGCTTGATGACCTCACTTGAAGGCGCCACAGAGATACATAGCTCACTGGAGGCCAGATACACATACAAACTCTCTGCTTTGTCTCCCTGCGAGACATTCCTGTTGACAAGCCACATGGAGCTATGCTGATGGCAGCCAGAGCCCTGGAGCTGGAGGAGCCATGTGGAGACCCAGACCAGTACTGAGATGCTTCCATCACCACTGGATCCACAAGACTTTCCACCCACTGGCCTGTGATCTTCCTACACTTAGCATCATTGCATGTGTTGCGTGAGTCTGAAGAGGAATTTACAGACTGGTATCGGACTTATGGGCTAATATCGGACTTAGGGACTTGATCTGGACTGGGTGGGGATGTTTTCTTAGTGTACAATTATCTCTCTTCCATATATATCAGTGTCCTGGATTTGTTTCTCTAGTCAACCCAGACTAACATACTCCCCACCCAGCCCACACAGTCCCTGGGTGACTGGGGTGTCCACGTAAGCACACGTGACTGGCACTACCCATGGACTCTGGTTAAATGTCTGGGAGGGTCTGTGGTAATTACATAATCCAGTGTCAATGTGAGGATTAAGAGTGTAGGGTGAAGTGTAACCTGCCAATTAGGATATAGCCAATGTGGTCTCTGTGTGGGCATGGTCTTCTCCTGAGGGTTCTGGGAACTCCTGTATTTCCTCCTTGGAGATGGGAGACACATTCTCTCTCTGGTGACTCCCTGCAAGACATCCCTGAGGAGAGGCCACATGGACCTACCCTGATGCAGCGAGAACCCTAGACCTAGCAAAGCCACGTGGAGACCCCTGCCAGCACTGAGATGCTTACAGTGCCACCAGATCCACAAGGCTTCCCACCCACTGGCCCGTGATCTTCCTGCGTTCGGCGTCATTGCATGTGTTTCGTGAGTCTGAAGAGGACTTTATAGATTGGTATCGGACATACGGGATAATATTGGACTTAAGGACTTGATTTGGATTGGACTGGGATGCTTTCTCAATATTCAATTGCTCTTGTATATAAAGCTCTTTCCTATACACATATCAGTGTCCATGAATTTGTTTCTCTAGTCTACCCAGACTAACACAGGGTCTAAAGCTCCCAACAAGTCCCTGGGTGGTGTGAAAGCTAGGGTGTTCAGCTGCTAACCAAAAGGTGGGAGGTTTGAATCGACACCCAGAGGTGCGTGCGAAGAAAGGCCCATTGATCTCTTTCCTAGAAATCAGCCACGGACCCCCTGGGGACCACAGTGAGTGTTCCTCGGGTTCCAGGCACCAAGGCGACGGTAACTGGTTTAAAGCTACCAACGTGCTCAAGGTCTGCCCTAGCAGAGGGAGGGGGAAGGCCTGAGCGCCAACCTCCGGAGAGGAGAGCCAGGCTCCGCACAGCCCCTCCTCTCTGGGATGACCGCCTCGGAGCTCAGCCCCCACCCTCCCTTCTCAGCTCCGTCACTTGTTTGGACCCTGACAGCCTCATTCCACACTTCCTGGCTCCATTAACCGGCTCTATTATTCTGACTCACTGCCTGTGTCAAGCCTCTCCTGGCTCTCCAAGTTAGGGGCTTCCTCCAGATCCCTCCCTCTCCTCCCACACAGCGACAGCAGCCACCGTGCCTCGAGAGCGAGTAAGACGCTGCCATGTAGCCTTCTCAACCGGAGGACCAGAGCGAGCTTGCGTTCCCAGGGGACACTTGCACACCGTCTGCAGATGTGTTTGCCGTCACAACAGAGAGAGCCCTTCTGGCTGCTAGTGAACAGAGGCCGGGACTCTGCCAAACAGACTCGAGAAACAGGACACCCTTGACCACAGGAGCCGCTCCATCTAAAATGTCAGCAGCATTCTCTAAAATGAATAAAGCTGTCCAGGGCATCGTCGGCCTCTGAGATTTGAGAAAGCCAGGGCCTTCCCTGATGCCTCACCACGAGAGACAGCGGGATGCACCAGACCGTAATTTAAGGTAAATCACAGACTCAAAGCCATCAAGTCTAAGCCAACTCACAGCAACCTGACAGGACAGGGTAGAAGTGCCCTGTGGGTTTCTCAGACTGTAACTATTTATATCTCTTTAAAAAAACAAAAGTTGATTCCCACAGTGGCCCCATGCATTGCACTGAGCCACCCCATGGGGCTGTTCTCAGCTGTGGTCCTCATAGAAGCAGGTGGCCAGGCCTTTCCTCCGCTGTACTGCCGGGCGGGTCTGAGCATCCATGTTCAGGGTATTGGCTAGGTGCTGCTGAGTTGGCTTCTGACTCGTGGTGACTCCGTGTGACTGAGGAGAACAGCTCTAGGGGGCTGTAGGGATGACCTGGGAGCAGATCATCTAGGTTCAAAGGGCCAGACTTTTGTTCGCGCTGGAGCGCTTCAGCAGTGTGCCACCTGCCCTCTGTTTTAGGTGCATAATCCAGCACAGTCTGCGCCACCAGGCCCTGGAAGACTCATCTCAAATGCACCCTGGGCCTCAATCTAAATGCACCTGAGAAGACCCGCTCCTGTCTCGCTGGCTGGGGGGGGGAGGGGGGGCAGCCTCCTGCTCAGTGAAGCTCTGAGAAGCTCGCACCGACCGGGCAAAGAGCTGCTCAGGCGGGCACACAACACAGTTCAAGGTCCACAAGGTGCAGCAAACCACCTGTGCTTGAGTTGCCCTGGATCCCCACCCTTGGGGCTCTGTGTACCCAGTGCGACCTGCTAACGGACTGGGGGGAACAACAGAAAAACAGCAATCTTGGCACACTGAATGCTTTGGCGCCTTGGCAATGATGCTATTTTGATTTGCAGGCTATTTTTAAAGGCTTTTAAGAGCTATTTATTTATTGCCACCACCCACCTGCCAGGCACTGAGGGAGCCTGCATGCTGCCATGATGCCAGAAGCGCGGCCACTGGACTTTTCCCAGGGTCACTCATGGTGGACAGGCTTCTGCAGAGCTTCTGGACTGAGAACAGGAAGAAAGGCCTGGCGATTTGCTCCCCACACTCACGCGCTCCCTCGGTTCTGACTCACAGGGTAGAACTGCTCCCCAGGGTTTCCAAGGCTGTACATGTCTATGGGAGCAGACAGCCACATCTTTCTCACACCAAGAGGCTGGTGGGTCTGAACCACCGACCTCAGGGTTAGTGGCCCAATGCCTAGCCCACTAAACCACCAGGGCTCCAAAATTTAGCCAATTAATTAAAAAATCTTATCGACCGTAACAGAACTGAGTTCGACCATCTACTTAGTGTTCGGAGAGGGGCCCTCTTGGTTGGAAGATACACAAAGCACACCGTGGCTGTGCCAATAACCCCAGACACACCAAGGATGGTGATGATGACACCAGACCAGGCCACACTGCACGAGATGACCAAAACCGGAGCCAGCTCGACAGCAACCAACAACATCCGCCTCTCAGTTCATGCTCATTCCGTACGGGACCCTGCAAACTTCTTCACAACCATTCTCCCTTAATCTTCACATAACTCCGTGAGATCGCCAACAGGGTTTATTACCTTGCAATACAGATGAGGAATAACTTGAGTTTCAAAGGGGGAAGTCAGGTCTCCCTGCACACTGGCCCCCTGAGCCACTCTGCCTTCACCCAGTGCCACCGAGAGCCCCCAGACTACTGGATGGAGGGATTCGAGAGGACTAGGAGAAGGGGAGGGAGAGAGCTGTGTGCTCCCTGTCCGCCAGACTCCCACTCTGCCCCCACATTGCATGTTCACCGATATCAGGTGACTATACGTTGACGCAAAGGATTCCAAGCATAAGATGATGCTTTCTACTTCCATGAATAGTTACAGACCCAGAAACCCAAAGGGACCATTCTACCCTGTTCTATAAGGTCACCATGAGTCGGTATTGACCCGATGGCAGCATATACCCAGAAGGACATTGTGTGTGATACAGTGGCTGCAAGAATAGGCTCAAACATAAACACAACTGTGAGGCTGGTGCGGCGCCGGGCGGCGGTTCATCCTTGTGGGTCGCTAGGGGTTGGAATCCACATTTGGACACCTGCGAGCACAAGCACAGGTGCTGTTCACACAAACCAGACTCCTTCCCTCAGCCACAGCCCATCCTGGCAGAACAGAAGCAAGCCGCAGCCTTCTCTCTGCCTGTGGTGGTTGACTCCGGGGCCTCTCTCTGGTGAGCCTTTCCACTAACACGTACACCGTCTTTCCAGGGAAGTCCCCCATCAAAACATCTTCAATCATCCGATCTGCGCCGGCGTCTTCTGAGATGAGGGGATGTGAATTAAGTGTTGGAGGCTTGGGGTGGTTGTACGAAAAGCCCTTTCCTGACCAACAAGATTCAAACCCAGGCCTCTGTCTCCAGGGCCACCAGCCCTTCCCCAGCCACTTGGCCTCTCAGCACAGAGAAGGGAGGCTTTTTTGTTTTTTTTTTTGGCTGCTGCTGCCGTGGCTGCTTGCTCCTTCCTTATTTAGAGCTTGTATGTAATGCGTGCAGCAGAATTCCCAATTCAAATCAAGATGACCCAAATGCGCCCCTGCCCAATTTAGAAAAGCACAGAGTTGAAAAGCTTGGTGGAAGCAGGAACAAGCCTGTAACTTGTTCCATTCAACCTGCTCAAGCCTGCGATCTGGACAACCCAAACCCTGGGGAGACGCCAGCCTGACTCTGTCTGGTGGTGGGCTTGGCCTAAATCATAGCAATCACAGCGATGCGTGTGCTTCTGTGAGACGCTAAGAGCTGGGCTCTTGGCGTCAGGCCGAGTGGAATCTACCTTCATCGTGATGGCGGGTGGGGGGCTTCTCTGCGTGATTCCTTTGAGCGTGGAGACTCCCGCCAACAGCTGCTCTGCAGGTTAAATGAGGAAACTGGAGGCACAGACCTAATACCAGTGCAGAGACACCCCAAATGGCTCATAATTTGGGCACAGAAACTTCAAAAGCCAACTCTTCACCACCCACGCTTTGTAATCAATCACTGAATATTTGGTGAGCGCCCACTACATGCCCGGGGTCCTCTGCTGGAAAGGCCACCAGCAAACAGGCAATTTACACAAATGACTGCTTAATGACCATCACAACGAGTCCTGAGAGAGACATGAGGTTCTCTACTCCTGAAAAGCGTTACCATCTTGGGAACCCACGGAGGCAGTTCTATCCAGTGGATACCAGCAAAAGTAGATGTGCCGTGAAGCTAATGGAGCCTAAGTTTCAGGGCACCTCAGTGGCATGGGCCCTGGGAGGCGTCTAAATAAGGTGTCCCACAAATGCTTTCTTCTTCTGAAAAGACTCTCCCCCAACTGTATAAGCTTCAGGTCCCACAAAACCTAGAAAGTATCAAAACAGACCAAGAAAGGAAGCGTGAAGGGTGCCCGAGGAGCTGGTTTCAAGTGGGACCAGAAAGACAAGACCTTTAAGCAGGGAGGACTCAGGACGCAGCTTCAGGAGTGGGACTGTCGTGGATAAAAGTGCAGAGAGTTTCTGAGGTTCCCAAAGACAAGAGCACTATAGCACGATACCATCCGAAACCCACACCAGACCATAGTGCAGGCGGGTGGGAAAGCAGATGTCAGGGATGTGCTGGTAGCAGGTATAACAAACACCCGTCTGTCAATCATGTGGTGCCTAAGTCAGGAAGGATCCCCACCACCACCTTCTGTAGGAAAATCTTGGACTTCGGAACCTGAAGCTGAAAACGACGTCACTTCCCCAGCCTCTGGGACGCAGGCCAATAACTCAGGTCCTACCAACCAGCCACACCCACCCAGATATGAGCCCAGACCCTCCCAACCCCCTCACTCAGGTACACTGAGGCTGGCTCCCTCATACAGACAATCCTACCATGCCAGGCAAATGAACACTGCCCACAAGGCTGGCCTTGTGTGTTGAGTTACTGATTTCCTGACCTATTTAAATCTGCCTAATTAATAGAGCAGAATAAAACTGAGATTTAATAATGGTTCTGGATGTTGTCTGTAAACCTAAAAATTAAAAACGTCTATTTAAAAAATTTAGTTCTGGTTATAAAGAAGAAATACTGTGTAACATGCCCTATCCACAAGTTATGCTATTAAATTTATTTCTGCTATTAAATGTTGTCCATTTCTTTCTTATGCCCTGACTTGTTTCTCCAGGGATCTGAGGTGGCTTGGTTGTAAATGACCGTGTTGCTCATCAGAAATGGCCGCGTTCCCAGGCCACTGGGCTTGTTAGCTGAAAGGCCCCGGCTGTCAGTTAACACAAACACTGTGTCCATGAACCTCTGGGCAGGAAGGGTGATAGGAGAACAGAATATGCCCAGACCTGACTTACCTGCTCCTAGAAGCCTCCGAACAGAGATTTTATCAAACAGAGGGAGATTCCGCTCTTGCCTAGCATGCCTCCTGATTAGATAACTCCTTACAACCCACTGCCACGGAGAGGATCTGACACATAGTGACCCCAAGGTCAGCGGTTCAAAACCACCCCCACTCCTCAGGAGAAAGATGAGGCTTTCTACTCCTGTAGAGAGTTACAGTCTGGGAAATCCACAGGGCAGCTCTGCCCTGTCCTATAGGGCCCTACGAGTCAACAGGGCCGAGTAGAACGGCCCCATAGTTTCCAGGGTTGTAAATCTGTTCAGAAGCTACTGTCATATCTTTCTTCCTGGGAGCAGATTCCTTTCAGTTAAGAGCCGAGCGCTTTACCACAGCACCACCAGGGCTCCTTGATTTGACCACAGAATACCCTAGGACAGCGATTCTCAACCTGTGTGTTGTGACCCCTTTGGGGGTTGAACGACCCTTTCACAAGTTGCCTAGGACCATTGGAAAGCACGTATTTCCGATGGTCCTGGGGAATGAGATACCGCTCCTCTATCCGTCTCCAGGCGGGTCTGCCAACATGCAGACACGCCCACATACCCGGCGTGCAGACTGTTACCCATGCTACACCATGGTTCAAGACAAAATTTCATTTATTTGTAATCAGAAATAAATATTTCACAATATGTAATTACATATTGTTTTGTGGTTCATCATGATGCTTTCATTATGTTCAATTTTTAACAATGAGAATACATCCTGCATATCAGATATTTACTTGGTGATTCATAACAGCAGGAAAATTACAGTTATAAAGTAACAACGAAAATAATTTTATGATTGGGGTCACACAACATGAAGAACTGTATTAAAGGGTCGAGGCATTAGGTAGGTTGAGAACCACTGCCCTAGGAGAAAGGAAAGCGGAACTAGCCAGGCCTCCCTCAGTGAATGAAATTCAAAATTTGAGAGGAGACTCGGTTAACATGTAATTATGAGCAAAACAACTATCCCCAAGAGGTCTCAGCCCTGAGACACCCCTGCCCCCCAGGCGCAGGTCTACCCTCTTCACCCAGGTCCCAAGTACACAAGTTAGGACACAAGTCTAGCTGATGGCTCCTTAAACATCCGTTCTGGAAGCTTGCTCCCGAGGGGGCCAGCCTGGGGAGGCAAGGCACGCGGGTGAGAAACTGGTGTGGAGACCTCTCACAAACCTGCCCCAGGATTGCTCGTTCAGACAGCTCACCGCGTCCCTGGGTGCTGCATACCTGCAAGCTGACCACCTCTGCTGTGGAGTCCCACAAGCAGGGGGGCTCAAGCCACCACCTGCAGTGCACCCCACGTGAGGCAGGGGCCCCCGGCCTGGAGGAGTTGGAAGGTAATCCTTGATAGTGCTCGAAAGGTCTAGGCCCCAGGCTCTAGGGGAGTGTGGGGGTCGCGGCATTAGGAAAGTGGAAGACCACTGGTCTAGAGGACTGCAGCTCAATATGAAGATACAATGGAGCACAAATTGATTTGTCTATAAAATAAAAACAGATTTATCTCAGCTGCCATAGACTGAGGACAGCTGTGTCACCTGGTTTTTGCAGATCTGAAGAGAATGGTTAAAAGTTGGTCTTTAAAGAGAGTGATTTTAAGACAGCATCAGAGTTGGCTTTGAGGAGTGGGGCTTCAGAAACCCTTGTTGGCTTCAGAATAAAAGCGATCTGTACGCTTTCCCCCATGTGGCCATGATTATAAGGGTGGCAAAATGGAAACGTGTCCCCACTAGGGGCCAGTGTGAAGCCAAGAAGGGGAGGAAGGTTCTGGAGCAGAGTCCAACTTGGAGATATGCTGCCTGGACCCGTAGGGAGCAGTGTCCACCGAGTGGAAACCAGAGAGGGTGTGAGAGAGACCCTGGTCAGAACAGAGGAGTCCAGACAAGGGTCAAATAGGAATGCTCTTGAGGAGCAGAAAGAACGGAATGAACAATCAGAGCGTTTGAAGGAGCAGAATCGAGGGCGAGGACTGGTCCGATTGGTTTTGGACTAATGACGAGTCTCAGCACAATTCACTTTTCCAATGCCAGTAGTCTAGGCAGCTTAAGGAAACAGGAATTTAAACAAAGATTCCCTAACCAGGGAGTTGGTGATTCAAACCCATAGAGGGGCGCCTTGGCAGTCGGGCTCGGCGATCTATCCCCAAGAAGTCACAGCCCTGAGACCCAAACGGCACAGTTCAACCTTCTTCACCCGGGTCCTCAGGCGCCCACATCAACTCAAGGGGAAACAACAACAGCACACTGAGGCTGGAGGAAAGGCCACTTTCCATCAGAACGTCACGGAGCCAGTGTTCTCCTCACTTAAAAACTGGAGGCTTTACAGGAACGCAGAAAGCCTCTGCTGAGGAGCTTCAAGGTGCTGGGCACTTGTGCCAGAAACCACCCACTGGACCTCCATCAGTGATTCCAACATCCCCAGGAGATTCCCAACATCTCCCTATGTTAGACCGGGTTCTCTAGAGAAACGAAACCAAAATGCTAAGAATTATATATATATTTATATAGATAGACAGCTGTCTAACATAAGGAATAAACAGTTAATTTATGTATAGCACAGTACAAATGGCTCAGTGCAACTCACTCCCATGAGATAGCTGTGAGATACTGGCAGTCCTTTAAGTTGAGGGCTACCGGGTAGTCCTCTGTAGAGCAATTCAGGCTATCCGGCCACAGACAGCAAACAGCAAGGCAGGTCACCAACAGTCAGCCAGATGACAGGGTCCAACAGTCCCCAGCTCAAGAGATGTAAATTCCAGTGATGTGGCGAAGCAGGTCTTGAAGGAACCTCAAATTACAGCGACACAGCCACAGGTTAGGTGTCCCACAGGTAGTGTAGCTTGCAAATGGAGGCACAGAACAAAGAGCAGGAGACAAGAAAGGCGAGACTCGCCAAGACATTTATCTCTCGGCCCTTCAATTAATCCCACATGTCATTGGCCATGTTGGCACAATAGACGTTAACTATCTCATCCCCTCTCCAGAGCGGGGCAAGGAGAAGGGCGTCTGGCCTCCTTCCTGACTGTCTGTGAAGCCGTGCCCATCCTAAGCACAGCGTGGAAGTGGCAGCTACTCTGAGACCTCGGAGACTGGGCCTCGGTCCTGGTCTTTGCTGCAACACCTGCCAGGCTCGTGGTGACCCCGGGGCCAACAGGACATATCAGACCATGGTGTTTTCATTGACTGATTTGAGGCAGTGGATCACCAGACCTCTCCTCCTAGCCATCTGAGTCTGGAAGCTCTGCTAAAACCTCTTGAACACCATAGCAGCACTCGAGCCTCCAACCCCGGTGGGGGGTAGCTGCTCTTGAGGTGAACTGATTAGAAATCAGTCTCTGCCAGGAGGATGAGATTCTACCTCTGAACCACCCTGGTCCCCTAAAGGGTATCTCCTGACAATCGAGCTGATTCTGACTCATAGTGGCCCTAAAGGACAGGCTAGAACTGCCCTTGTGCATTTCTGAGACCGCCACCCTTTATGGAAGTAGAAAACCACCTCGTTCTCCACCGAGTAGCTTGTGGATTCAAACTGTTGACCTTGTGGTGAGCAGCCCAACACATAACTCACTATGCCACCAGGCTACCTCATAAATGGTATAGTCTGCCAAGCGTCAGCACCGTATAAGGGTCCCGCCTCCCACCCGCACAGGCCTGCTGGGGCAGGAGAGATGCCTGGGCTGAGGCACCGCTGCAGCCATCCCCAGGGGGATGGTGAGGAATGACTTGCAGTGGACAATGTTTCAGGGTGCTAGGCTAGGTTGGCTTTTACTCTGCCTGGGGAATGATGGGAGCAAAGGATGGAAGTATGGAATTTCAGGAACAGGACGGGATCTGGAGCCTAAAGGGGCTGCCTGAGGGAAGTCAGGGCCCTGGCAGGCAGAGCCCAGGATGAAGGCACTGGAGACCTGTACACTGAAGGGGACACCAGCCCCTGGGCCTCCTGCTGTGATCTGCAGGAGTACCCTGTCCTTGCCTGTTCTGGCAGGGGCACTGCAGCAGCTTGTTTTGCTCACTGCCATTGCCTGGGTGTGAACATCCTCACACTATCTCCGGAAGCAGAGTGGGGTGTGGAGGGGCGGGGTCAGCCTCAGCTCTGACCCCAGCTGTCTGGATGCTCACGGGCCACCACACCTGCCTCTGGACTGGGTCTCTGCCATTCTTTCTTTTTCCCCCGCTGCCAGCAGGCTGATTCTGATTCGCAGCAGCCCTTGACTGCGTTCCAGAGACTGCCAATCTCTACAGGAGCCGACAGCCCCAATTCCTCCTGTGGTTGGTGCGTTTGAACTGCCAACCTTGCAGTCAGCAGTCCCATGCTTCTCTGAGTGTGCTACTGGGGCTCCTTCTCCACTGCTTAGCACTCCTCTCTTGTGGGCGAGCCAGCAGAGAACAAATGATGGGCGAGTCCCACAACTGTGGTCTGGCCGCAGTCAAGTTCTGGCGTCTGCTTGGGTGCTTCCACTGCATGGACACTGCAGAACACGCACCAGCCCGTCCTTGCTCCACGCTGCATCCTGGCATAGTGTGAGAATGTGCACAAACACCCCAACAATGGTGATAAGCAAAGCTGCGTTCCAGCCAATCAGAGCAGACCCGGGCAGTCGCCCCTCACCGTGGTGTATTCTTGGAAACTTCAGCAGGAAGGCCCGTGGTCAAAGGCTATCATTTCTGTTATATCCCATTGTCACCAGCGGACGAGAGTCCTGGGCCAGCAAGGCAAAGTGCTGACAGACCTTTCCTTTGGATGAGTGGACGACAGAGAGTGGCTGGAATGGGAAACAGGAAAGTCCGGGCGTGTTTTTGCCTTGGTGATATGCAGACGAGAGAGGAAGGAAGCAAAGCTGAGGCGGTGAGCCCTAACACCGGTAGCTGCACTGCTTAACAAACTCCCACGACTCTCCACACTCCGCACAGAGAAGTGCCCAAACTGCTTATTCTGGGGTTGAGAACCCCCACCTGCTCACCACTGCCCACCCCTCCAGCTTCACGTGCTTGCCAGCGGCTCCTGTGTGTGCCTTTTCTGCCACTGCACTCTGCCACCATTCTCTTTCCTGCAGTGTTCTGTCGCCAAAATCCTGAACCTACTTCTAAGCCAGGGTTTCTCAGCCTTGGCACTACTGACATGAGGGTCTGATAGCTGTTAGCATTAGGGGCTGTGCCAGGCCATGGCGGGTGTCGAGCAGCATCTATCCACTAGATGCCAATGGCCCTTCCTTCACCCCAAGTGTGGCAACCAAAACGGTCACCGAACCAAAGCACACAGCCAAACTGACTGCTATCAAGTCAATGTGGACTCACCGTGACCCTATAGGACCGGGTAGAGCTGTCTCAATGGGCTTCTGATACTGGGACTCCTTGTGGGAATAGAAAGCCCTGTCTTTCTCCTGAGGAGAAGCTGGGCATCTCAAACTGCTGATCTTGCAGTGAGCAGCCCGACGCATAGCCACTACACCACCAAGACTCCATTGAACTGTCTCCCGATATGGCCAAATAGTCCTTGGGATAGCGCCAAAATTAGGTCTCCTTGAGAATGACCATTCTACACTCACATCCACTCACATTCTTTTCAAGAACCCCTCCTGCAGTGCTCTGTAATTTCCTATTAGCGTGAAGCATAGTCTCGCTTCAGCTCCAGTTGTGCGTGGCTCTATCACGCCATCATGTTAGGATATACGTTCCTTGGGACAGAGCATATGGCCTGTTTGTGCTAAACAACTCAAAGTACCAACTAGAGTAGACAACAAATAGTTACCTGGCTAAACTCAACTGTTGGGTTTCATTTGTTTACTGTTAACCTAAAAATTACTTGTTTATGTCTGTTGTAGAAAAAAAAATTAAATACAGAAAAGAATAAAATGCAAAACCACCTGTCACTCTATTGTTCAACAATAGCCATCTTTAACGTTCGAGCATGGGTTCCTCTCATCGGTCTTCGCTGCAAAGGGCACTCCAGGGAAGACTCTACGGCAGAGCTGCAGTCCGGAGTCAGACCGAGATGGCCGTAAAGAACCTTGAGAGCCATCTGGCTCATCCTCGGTCGGTGCTTGGATCCTCCTAGGCTGACGTTCCGATCTCTGCTGGAGGCTCTGCATGAACAGGGACTCACCTTCACTCCAAGCAGCATGGTTTCCCTGGGGCGACTCTAAGGAGTTCTTTATTCTTCAAAGCGGAAATCGTATTCCCTAGGGGCTATCAGGCCTCCCTCCAAAATCTATCTCTTTAGTCACGTCGGCCTGTTCCTCTGATTTCCCTTTCAGGGTACTGCCCAGGACACACCACTCCTCTCTGAGAACTGTGCCTCTTGTTCAGTGGGATGGGCCTTAGCAGCCGGGTTCGTATTACATAAGCTGCCCTTGACTCCGAGCAACCAAGCCTGTCTTCTAGGAATATTGGCATTGGGAAGCAAGAGGCCGCAGTCCTTACTGTTCTTGAACTGCTGATGTGAGCCACCATCACATCATGGTGGTTCTGAGCACAACGGAACAAAAGGTTGACTCGTCCCGAGTCCCCCTCTGTGATTGGGCAGCAGATGGGACTGCTGCAACGCACAGGGGTTTCATTGGCTGGTTCTAGAAGTCGAGCTACAGCAGGAGATCTAAAGAGGATGCCTTTTCAGACGCCGGACTTCTACATCCCCCAAAATGAAGTGATTAAAAGTAGGGGGCCTGTGCAAGACATAGCCCTTTCACATTGTTGACAGATGAAGTTTGAAAGCTCAGGTCCCCTGGCTTCTTCTCGTTCACCTAAACTCATGTCTACTGACATCCATGAGTAAATAAATCTGCATCTTGGCTGACGGTAGCTCACTCACTATGTGCCCCTTGGAGCAACCCCGGGAACCCCAGCTCACGGTAGGACCCACATGTAAGGCCATAGCTCCCCAGCTGGGAGAGCCAGAAATCCACCTGAGCATGGGTAAGGTGGTCAACCAAGTGCATGTGTAAGAATCTACTTCTCCTTCACCAAAGAAAAGCACCCCTCAGTACAGGTCTCAGGCCAGAGGGGCAGGGAGCTGTCCAACTGTTCCCTCTGAGTTCCTTCTTGAAGAGCCTCGTGGAGCCGGATGTAAGCACAAACCACACGGCTTCCCTTGAGCACACAGCCCTGTGGTCCCTGGGAGCAATGATGCCAGCCGGCTTCCAACGGCCTTTCTTTCAGCTCTTTCCAGAGCCAGGAGTCAAACCACCCCCACAACTGAAGAGGGGCTTTGAAGGCAGACAAGCCTCGGTTCTCATCTCCTTTCCACTACTGATCGGTGTTTTCACTTTGATCAAGTGATTTAACTTTCCTAAGTGCCTCGTCTTCCATGTGGGCGACCTGGGTTCAGTTCCCAGTCGACGCACCTCACGCACAGCCAGCACCCACCTGTCAGCACAGGCTGGCTTGTTGCCATGATGACGAACAGACTGGGGCAGACGGAGAAGAAAAGACTGGCCATCTAGTTCTGAAAACCCTACAGGCCGCAGGAACCCACCCCAACTGACCAAGGGATGATACGAAGCATGGCCCTTTCTTCCTTGGTGCTCGGGGTCTCCACTGATTGGGGGTCAAATAGCACCCAGCATCCGCAGTAAGCTTCAGTTTCCTGAAAAAGTGGGGGGGGGGGATTCGCACAAAAGGCTTTAACTTAATCCTCATTAAGGATTAAATAAGACGGGGTTCTAAAGGGACCAGCATGAAGACACTCACCAGATATTAGTTTCCTATCTCCCATCTGGCTTACATGAAGTCCTCTCATTAAAGTAATTGGCCGCTTCAGTTGCCAAACGAAGAGTGCGCGTACATTTGAAAGCAGTTTATCCGGACCGTCCCCACTGTGCACAATCAGGTGGAAAATAAAAACTAGATTTTCCTTTGTTTTCCAAAGGACCTTCTAAATGGCACCCACTCCAGACGCCTGCCAGCAAATAGAAGCAACCCAATCAGCGTAGCCTCATATGTCAACAGATGGGTGCATTCCAGAGGCTGCAAGTTCATTGCTTGGGCGGGTCCAATGGCCTGCCAGGCCAATCATGAATCTCTTAGAACCTACACGTGCCGGTGGCCTTACATGGCGAGCAGGCTGCGAGCAATGAGCACGCAGTAATGATGGCTCCCCATCATGACAGTAATGAATGCCTTTCCTTAATTCCCGGGAGTTCCTCGTTAATGGATGTGTGGCTAATGGAGTGCTCGCTGCCTGGAGCCCTGAGCTGGAAGGTCAGCAGCAGCTACCGCCCCCACCCCCCACCCCCACCCCCTGCTTCAAAAAGCTGTGCAGGCCCTTGGGGAGGTGCCTGGCCCGAAGGGCCCTGCCTGGAAAAGAGCGCTGGTGCTGATAGCTCTGGCCCTCCTCACTCACTGAAAGCCAACTCACAGCCACCAGGGCTGCGGGCACCACAGCCCCCTCTCCACGCCTTGGCTCGATTACCGGAAAGGCTGCTGCTTCCGCCAACAGAAGCAACAGTCAATGAGGAAGCCACTGGGGCTCCTCATTTTCTGCATCCACCTTTTTATAAAGACATCCCAAACCCATTCCCAATTACCCAGAGGTACAGAGTCTACCTGTCCAGCAGCAGATGCATGGATAGACAAACCGTGACATATAGGTATAACAGAATATGACTCCATCATAGAGAAATAAAATGAAGGCATTACTCCAACAGAGAGCATGAAGCCTTGATTTGTTCAAACCACGTGGATGACCCTGGGTCATACACTGAGTGGAATGACTTAACTGACAGCCATTGAGTGGATTAAGACTCGTAGCGATCCTACAGGACAGAGTAGAACTGCCCCTGTGGGTTTCTGAGACTCACTCTTTATGGGAATCAAAAGTCTCATCTTTCACTCACGGAGCAGCTGGTGGATTCAAACTGCTGACCTTGTGGAGAACAGCCCAACCTGTAAGCCATTACACCACTGGGGCCCTTTGAGTAATTGCTTGTGGGTAGAACTGAGAGAGAAAGAAGGGCTCACTTCTTGGGGGACGCTGAGTGTCTGAGGGTGACGGTGACATCTGTAAACAAATCCTAGCATTGTTAAGCAACAGGATAAACAGGGCTACTGTAACAGACAGAATGCCAAAAAGGCAAATCATTTGTTGCGTATTTATTTACCACAATTTAAAAAATATCTAAACCCAACTGTCAAAAATTACAATGGGGGCAGGTATTGGTATAATCTTCCTGGAAGGCAAGTTGCCCTTACTTCTCTATCCTTAAAGTGTCAGTACCCTCTGACCTAGTATCTGCACAGCTGGGGACCCATCCAAAAGAAAAAAACCAGAGGCAAACAAACACAAAGGCAAAAATACATCCCATGTTTGTTTGTTATTTTAATATTTGAAAAAATACTGCCCATTTGTTTCCAGGCAGGGGTGCTCCAGCAGATATTGATGTTCAGTAGGGGGCCTGCTATATTGGGGAGTAAGTTTGGCCAGGGGAGCACTTCAGGAAAGGTGGCATGAGAGAGCATTGAAGGGGCTACTAGTGACTCTGTGCAGGTGGGGCCAGGCATCGCTCCCTGAGAGTGTCCACTAAAAGGATGAGGGGACATGGAAAAGGAAGACGGCAAGATTGGTGAGGGAGTTTGCCACATAGAAGGCATGCGGTAAATATGAATGCATCCATGGGTGGATGTGTGGAGGATGAAGTGGGAGGATGAATGGATGGGTGGATAGGCGAGCTGATGGGGGGCCGGTGAGTAGGGAGATGCAGGGATGAGTACATGGCTACTCCGATACAAAGAGGTTGGAGAAGCCGTTTACAAAAAGATGGGAGAGGGAGCCAGTGAGTTGAAGCTCCCCCTCTAGGGAAGGGGAGTGAGGATCCATGCACACATATGCTTCATGATGCCCCCGGACTCATGACTATTCCAACAAAACAAAGGGAAACAAGAAATCACGACCAAGAAAGAGGAAGGAGTCTTACTGCGGTAGCGCTGACTACAGCACAGAGGAGGCCTTCTCAGAGGAAGGAACAAAGAAGGCACCACACGTCTTCTCCCACCAAGTGAATCATGAATGGGTCCTGCAGACTTGGACACTCAAGGTGCTTCACTTCCAAATAGGATCTCTTAGGATTGGGGTGGGGATAGCCTTAAAGATCCTTTACATACATCCCCCGAAGGGGGAGGGTGGGGAGAAGCAACACTACCATTCCTTCTTCAACATCAATAAGCTCCTTCCTAACAAGAAGGGGGTCAAAACGCATACCACCCCCACACCCCAACCAGCCACGGGGCTCTCCATCCTCCTCCATCATTGCTGGAGCGTTCCGTTAAGGAGCTCACTGAGAAAATGTAAACTAAAACCATCCCCTACAGATCACACTAGTAAAGATGTGGAACAGACTCCGGTCCAGACACGCTTGCCAAGGCTATGCTCCAGCTGACCCTCTCTGACAGACACCCGGCCCCATCCCATAGTATGGACCCCAGGGTGCTGCTCTGGCCAAACTGATACAACCAAGGCAGGGCCTCTCAGATCTGTTCCCGACGCCCACCAGTAATTAGAATAAGGGCTGAGATGCTGTCTGCCTTGTACTTAAAATGAAGCATGCAAACTTAGCTGCTGTGGC
Source organism: Echinops telfairi (assembly GCF_000313985.2). NCBI lineage: Eukaryota > Metazoa > Chordata > Mammalia > Afrosoricida > Tenrecidae > Echinops > Echinops telfairi. The sequence goes on from NW_022111368.1 coordinate 42,467,499, forward strand.
CAGTGCTCGTCAAAGCAGGGGAGTGTTTCTGTCTGTACAGAGAAGAAGAATGGAAGAGGGAGACATTTCATGCTAAGACCCGATGGAGGAGAAGACAAACAGACATGCTCTAGGAGGGCAGAACCATGACTTCTTTGATTTCATCACTGGTACCTAGCACAGGTAGTCTAATGTGTTAGTCTGGGTAGACTAGAGAAACAAATCCATGGACACACATGTGTATAAGAAAGAGTTTTATATACAAGAGGAATTGAACATTGAGAAAACATCCCAACCCAGTCTAGTCCAAGGCTATACGTCTGATATTAGCCCATATGTCTGATAACAATCTATAAAGTCCTCTTCATCTGGCTGGGTTCTGGTCAACTCAATGTGGGCTGCCTCTTTTAGCCTCACCAGGATGTCCACTGGTCGCCTTGCCTTAGACCATGGCCCCATCACAATTTCTCAACAACCCTAGCCCCCTTGTACTAGGTCATGAACTTCAGACCAATCAACCCACTCTCATCTTCTCCTCTAGTTCCTGTAAAGCAGGTCCACTGGTGTCAGTGGCAAAACTCAACCGTCTCTTTATTGCTGCATTTCTCCCACTACCACTCAACAAGTAGATCCAGGTGGTCACCTAGCAAGCATCTCAGCCTGCCCACAGGCTCCCTTTAACATTCAGTCCCAGAGAGGACTTTTCTTCATGGTTCTAGATTTTAGTCAGGGGGTGAGTAGATACTGGCGCAATGCATTAAAAAAGCAAGAGATCCAGAGAGAGAAGCAGTATAGATTTTCATCAGTGCCCAGCTCCTGGTCCAAGTCCATCCCAAAGCTGGGTGGACCCTCTACTCTAGAGTTCTGGGTATTGCCCCAGCATCCTTCCCAACCTTGTACCCTCTTGTGCCAGCTAGTCTAGAGCAAATTAAAGAAGTATCATAGGGACACCTGGAGACTGTCCTGGGCCCTCTACCTTCTTCCTACCCACTCACCCCTCAGAGGACTCATCTACCCTCTTCCTATTCCTACCATTGCTGAGCGGGCAAGCCCAGCCTCCCCCACCTCCAACCTGGCTGCTCATCTTTCTGAGCTCCAATTCCTGAGCCTCAACACCCTATTGGATATTTCCTCCTGGGTCACCTACTCTGGCTTCGAACCAATTTCCTACTTTAGTAGTTCTCAGATTGGAGGTGTACTGGAAGCCCTGGAGGGATTATGAAAACACAAACTGCTGGGGCCCCCTGCAGAGAGACTGGTTGGTTCTGTATGCCTGGCTTATCAGTTGCCATCAAATTGATTTCAACTTGTGATGACCCCCTTGTCAGAGTAGAACTGTACCTCATAGGGACTTCAAAGGCTGTCACAGAGCAGAAGTAGATCCTCAGGCCATTCTTCCAAGCACCCCTGGGTGCACTCAAAACCTTGGCCTTTCCCTTAGCAGCCAAGCACACTAACCATTTGTACCGCCCACGGATGCCACAGTGGGGTGGGGCCTGTTAGTCGGCACTGCTAATGAGCATCCCGGCAGAGGCTGCTGTTCCGAGGATCATGGGTGGAGGATGGCTGCCCCATTTCCGTCCAGGACACTGCCATGGTCCAGGGATGTCAGGTGTGTGAGGGGCACACACACCGAGCAGGCTCCAAACATGGGATCTCCCCTTTATGGTTACTTTGCTACTCTGGCCTTTCCCCGCCCCCACCCTCCTCACTTCATGCCTGCATGATGAAAAGAGTCAGCTAGCCAGTTTCCTTCCCTGAGCCAACCCCCTGTCCCACACCTAGCTCCCCGCTGTGAGTCCTCTGGCTATGGTAAGGAAAACGGCTTCGGACATTTGAGGGGTTGTGTGGAGACCCATTTTCATTTCCCCAAGGAGGGGAATTACTAGGGAACGGTCTATTTGGTCCATATAGACCAAATCTTTAATCAAGAACACACACCCCTACCCCCCCCCCCCCCCCCCCCCCCCCCGCCCCCGCCCCAGTCAATGGTGTCCCGCTTTACCAATGTTAAAATCTGGTCACCTTAGTCTAGTGCAACTTCCAGTGACCCACATGCTGGAGTAGAACGGCCGCTTAGGCTGACTTTGGCCGTAATCTGAATGGAGGCAGACTGCCAGGTCTTGTTGGGGTTTGGGTTTTTTGCATGGAGCTGTAGGTGGGTTTGAACTGCCAACCTTCTAGTTAGCAGTTGAGAGTTTAACCATTGTGCCACCATCGTTCCGGGTCATTAACTATAAACCCCCCTGCCATCGAGTCAATTCCTACTCAAAGTGACCCTAGAGCAGTGGTTCTCAACCTTCCTAATGCCACGACCCTTTCCTATAGTTCCTCATGTGGTGGTGACCCCCAAACCAAAAAATTATTTTCGTTGCTACTTCATCACTGAAATTTTGCTACTGTTATGAATCAGGCGACCCTGTGAAACGGTCATTCGACCCCCAAAGGGGTCTCGACCCACAGGTTGGGATCCGCTGCCCTAGAGGGTTTCCGAGAGTCTACATTTGTAAAAGGGCAGACAATCTCATCTTTCCCTCACAGAGTGGCTGGTGAGTGTGAACCACCAATATTGCAGTTAGCAGACCAATGCTTTAACACCATTATCTACAGTCACAAAAAAGCTCATACATAACATGTTATGAATTGAATTGTACCCCCACCCCCACTCCCAATGGGTGCTAGTTTAGCTAGTATTATGTAAATATTCTCCATTTTGTAATACGATTATCCTGTATGTTCTAAATCCTAGTCCCTATAATATTAATGGAGCAGGATTAGAGGTAGTTATGCTAATTGGTCAGATACAATCTATGGGATTAAAGCTGTACTTTGAATTGATCTCATTCGAGATTAAAGTGATTTGACTACAACCAAGAAAACGGCTGACCTAGACTCAGCGGAGGCTGATGCCAAGGCAAAGTTATGTCTCCAAGAACACTGGCCCCACACATGTTGAAAGAGAGCAGCCCCTGCCCCAGAGCTGACAGGAAGGAGGCCTTCTCTCAGCGCCAGTGCCCTGAACATGGACTTCAATCTCCTCAGCGGTGAGAGAATCAAGTTCTGCTAACGTCATCCACTGGTGCTCCTTCTGTCATCCGGCACTAGTTAGCTCAGACGAAAAAGGATGAATAAAGGCATCATTCTTACATCTTTTCTTATTATTAGCTAATTTTTTATCTGTTAATGGGCAGAGTTTATTTATACACCCATCTATCCATATTTAGATTTGGTTCTATCATATATTTTTAAATCATTTTATTGGGGGCTCAGACAGCTCTTATCACAATCCATCCATCCATCCATCGTGTCAAGCACATTTGTACATATGTTGCCCTCAAAACATTTTCTTTCTACTTGAGCCCTTGGTATCAGCTCATTGTTTTCCCCTCCTTCTCTCCCTCAAGAACCCTGGATAATTTATAAAATTTTATTTTCATGTCTTACACTGACCGATATCTCCCTTCACCCACTTTTCTGCTGTCTGTCCCCCTGGGAGGGGGTCATATGTAGATCATTGTAATTGGTCCTCCCTTTCTCCCCCACCTTCCCCGTACCCTCCTGGTATGACTACTCTCATTATTGGTCCTGCGGGGTTTATCTGTCCTGGATTGCCTGTGTTTCCAGCTCTTATCTGTACTAGTGTATATCCTCTGGTCTAGCCAGATTTGTAAGGAAGAAATGGGGTCATGATAGTGGGGGGCGGTGGGGAGGAAGCATTAAAGACCTAGAGGAACATTGCATGTTTCATCGGTGCAATATTACACCCTGACTGACTCATCTCTTCCTTGTGACCCTTCTGTAAGGGGATGTCCAATTGTCTGCAGATGGGCTTTGGGTCTCCACTCCACATTCCCCCTCATTCACATTGACACGATTTTTTGTTCTGGGTCTTTGATGCCTGACACCTGATTCTGTCAACACCTCATGATCACACAGGCTGGTGTGCTTCTTCCATGTGGAGTTTATTAGTTATTTTTTACAGTTCTTAAAGCTTACGGAATTATTGTCCACTTCATGGGGGAAAAGTCTTTTTGATGCCCTTAAGTGAACTGTACCCCACTTATTAGAATTGGTATAGCCACTAAAAATATTTAATTAGAAAAACACCCTTTAAATGATCACACTAAGGGGAAAGAGTAGGATACAAAAATTGTTAATATGTACGATGACAAGCTAACTCGCAAGTAAAAGGCTAGTGTAGAAAGAAATCTTCAGCAACATTATTAATGGTGCTGGTGGGACAGCAGAAGTAGTGATAGCTTTTCCTTTCTATTTTTAAATACTTTCCAATTTGTCTTCAATGACCTCAGTTTTTAAAGTCTACTTAAAAATAAGCCTGTTGACCAAACAAGGCACTGGTGTCAGGTGTTCCCTATCACGCAGCTTAGGGGAAACCACCTGTTCCCAAGCTCCCACTGTGCTGGATTACAAGAACAAACAGAGAGAGAGGCAAGGAACACACGGAGGGATGGGGAGACCTTTGTTGGCAGCCCGTGTGCGCTGCCAAGTATCGGGGCACAAGATTCAAAGGCAAAAATGTGGGCGGCGGCAGCTCTGTCCGGCAGGATGACAGGGGAAAGGGGCAAACACATTGACTGTTCGGAAGGCACTTCAAAGAGGGGCAGAAAGCGGATCGTGTTTTAGAAGCTTTGGCAGCACGTTCCTTTGTTGTTGTCAGGGGACGTCAAGTACGTTCCGACTCAGAGACCCCGTGTGGCAGGCTAGAAGAGCCCCACGGGGTTCCCTAGTCTGTCGTCTGTCCAGAAGTAGGTCTTTGCTGCTGGCGGGCTTCTAACAGCATCCTTTTGGCTAGCAGCCACAGACTAGCCATTGGGCCACTGTGGGAAATGAAGGATTTCTCTCGAGCTGTCTCCCCCAAATATATGCCAGATTTAGCTGCTTGAGAATGACTGTATACTTGGAGGTCATCAGGAGTGGATTAGGGGTCATTCTCTTTAAGCGCTATAAGCCATCTAGACCAAAGCAGACACCACTGTTTATCCCACAACAAGTAGGGCCCACTCCTTCTGATAAGGATAGTAGTTGTCTGTTTCCTTGTAGGAGACACCAGAGAGGTCAAACCCGCCCAAGGGTGGCCAAGGTTAGGTTGCCATCATGAATCTAGGGTCCACCCATCTTGTCACATGTATACCCCTAGACCTTCCCATTCCTATGGGCACACCCCTAGCTCATCCCCTTCCTGTTACGCTTATGCCTATCATAGATCCCCTTCCTACAATGTGTGCCTATTGTACTGCCCCTTCCTGTGACGTGTGATTCTGTAATGATGTCCCCCTAAAGTGATATAATGCTTGGTCAGCAATAAAGAAGAGGCTCTCCCCGGTTCTCAGTCCCCGAGGCTGCTCCTGCTCTCGTGGCTGGGTTTCCCCCACGAGGAACACCAAGCGGGGCTGAGGTGAGCAATGCTACCATGAATTGTGTCTGACTCCATTACTTGACTCTATCTTTTACCTAATCTCATGCTCTCTATGACTTTACTATAATCTTTACTTATTATCGCTGTACAATTGTGCCTACCGGACCTGTGATGATTTGTGGGGACCCCTCTCCCTTTCACCCCACAGGCCACCAAGGCTCCCTGCTTGTTGCCTTACGGTTTCAGATCCCCACCCACACCCAGGTCTGTGTCTCTAACGCGTTCAGTGGGACACCTTGGAAGGCCAGGAATAGCAGAGAACTGGTCTGAAGACCTGAGCTGCAGCTCGGCCGCTCACTCGCTGCAGACCAGGACCAGTCACTCTGCCTTTCAGGTCTTGGGGCCTCATCTCTAAAGTGGGAAGGGTCTTGGTAGAGGTTCTTTCGGTGGCAAGCAACACCAGTGACCTTGGGCCAGGGTAAGCCATAGAAAGAATTTGCAGAGGGAACACGGGGGAGCTCCTGAGCCCCAGGACAGCTGGGACAGGCGAGAGCATGGAGCCAGGGACTAGAGTCCTTGCCACCCAGGACATTCTCTGAACATCTCCTTCATTCTTCCCCTCCACCTGCCCTTCAGTCGACATGGTACAGCCCCACTTCAGCACAGCCCCTGCCTCTGGCATGCTTAGCTCTATCGTGTTGCCAGGAAGAGAAACCACGGTTGGCCCAGCCAGGAACAGGTGTCCACTTCCGACCCAATCAGCTGCAGCACAAACATGGCTACCAGGAGTCCCCCTTGATCTGTAGATTCTTTCTCCTTTTTTTTTTAGACTGTAACTATTTTTAAAAATCATTTTATTGAGGGCTCTTACAGCTCTTATCACAATCCATCCATCCATCCATCCATCCATCCATCCATCCATCCATGTGTCAAGCACATTAGTACATATGTGGCCATCATCATTTTCAAAACATTTTCTCTCTACTTGAGCCCTTGGTATCAGCTAGATTCTCTCTCCTTTACCAAGAACGAAAAGCCACAGGGCCACGGGTCAAGAAGGAATCGGCGTCTCTGGGCAGTGTTTTCCACAAGACTGCACGTTCCATGAGGGCAAGGGTCATGTCTGCTGTAGTTACTCCTACCAGGGCCAGGGCCCATCACAGAACCAAACACTCAGTGGTTGGGTTGCTGCTCTAAGTGAGGCTGGAATTTCTTGGAGAGGGCTAAGGGACTTGTGCTCCCGAGACATAGACCGGCATGTTATGCAGGAGCCCGGGAGTATTTTCCACCCTTAAGGTCAATAAGATTTCCCCTCAAGTCAACCTTTTCTCTTTTTAATTTGTTCCAGACACAAAATTCCTGTCTTCCATCATTGCTAAAACACAAAACAAGACAAAAAACCCTCCATACAGTGAACCCTCGTTTATCGCGGTTAATCGGTTCTAGACCCTACCGTGATAAATGAAATTCCGTGAAGTAGGATTCCTTATTTGTAAATCAAATAT
>NW_022111368.1:42474579-42476776 GCF_000313985.2 Echinops telfairi
GCTGTTACGCAAAAACCGCGATAGATTGAAGCCGCGGAAGTCGAAGCGCGAAGTGGCGAGGGTTCACTGTATATGAGCTGTTAAATATAACGATGTACAAAGTATACAGAGGAGGAAAGGAGGCTAAAACAGGCTGCTTGTCTTCAAGGGATTCATTAAAGGGAGAGACCAGAGAGAACCCAGTAAAGTTTTTTAAAAATTAAATTTATCACCAAAGGATACACAAATGTATGAAAGAAGTCTCAGAATAGCTCCCTAGGACATGACCCAGTGATCAGTGCTAGCAGTGAGTGCTTTGAGCTGCTGCACAAAGAAGCCACTTTAGTCTAACACGGTTCCAAGAAGAAACAGTAGGCATGAAAGATGGGTAGGATGTAGCTGGTGAGGGGAGGGTGTGAGTAAAAGGGGCTTCCAGGAGGGGGGGAGCCATGACTCAAGTCAAAGCATGAACGCTCCCAGAAGGAGTCGGGGCAGTTGAATGGATCTTTTCTGCCACAGGCATGGGGAATGGTGAGAAACAGTCTCTAAGGACAAGGAGCCCTGGTGACTTAGTGGGCTACACTGTTTGAAACACAACTGCTCCTCTGGAGAGAGGAGCATTCTACTCCCAGAGTTAGTGTCTTGGGAGCCCACAAGGACAGTTCTTTTTTGTGTGTGTGAAGCAGTGAGTGAGTGAGACAGTGAGTGAGTCAGTGAGTCAGTGAGTGAGTGAGACAGTGAGTGAGTTAGTGAGTGAGTGTGGCAGTGAGCAAGTGAGGTAGTGAGTGAGTGAGACAGAGAGTGAGTGAGTGAGTGAGACAGAGAGTGAGGCAGTGACTGACAGTGAGGCAGTGAGTGAGTGGATAAGTGAGTCAGTGTGTCAGTGAGTCAGTGTGTCAGTGAGTCAGTGTGTCAGTGCATGAGAGTGAGACAGTGAGAGTGAGACAGTGAGAGAGTGAGGCAGTGAGAGAGTGAGACAGTGAGAGAGTGAGGCAGTGAGTGAGGCAGTGAGTTAGTGAGTCAGTGAGTTAGTGAGTCAGTCAGTGAGTGAGTGAGGCAGTGAGCAAGTGAGGTAGTGAGTGAGTGAGACAGAGAGTGAGTCAGTGACTGACAGTGAGGCAGTGAGTGAGTGGATAAGTGAGTCAGTGTGTCAGTGAGTCAGTGTGTCAGTGCATGAGAGTGAGACAGTGAGTGAGTGAGACATGAGAGAGGGAGACAGTGAGAGAGGGAGACAGTGAGAGAGGGAGGCAGTGAGTGAGACAGTGAGTGAGTCAGTGACTGGCAGTGAGTGAGTGGATAAGTGTGAGTCAGTGTGTCAGTGAGTGAGTGTGTCAGTGCATGAGAGTGAGACAGTGAGAGAGTGAGGCAGTGAGTGAGTGAGGCAGTGAGAGAGTGAGAGAGTGAGAGTGAGGCAGTGAGAGAGTGAGACAGTGAGAGAGGGAGACAGTGAGAGAGGGAGGCAGTGAGAGAGTGAGTGACTGAGAGAGTGAGGCAGTGAGTGAGGGAGGCAGTGAGGGAGGGAGGCAGTGAGTGAGGGAGAGTGAGGCAGTGAGTGAGTTGGTGATCACCTTTTTGACACCACACTTCAAGTGAGCCCCAGCTTTCTCTATGATTATGAAGACACCAGTGGGCCCTGCAAAATACTCAACACCAGTTTCACCCCACTTGATGTTGGCTGGCAGGATCTTACTTCTGGAAGATAGAGATAGCATCCCATTGATGATCATTTTCCTGTTTGCAGCCTGGATGGGGCCATTGAACTTACCATGGGCAGAATTGTACAGGAACGGATAGACCATGTCGTACAGCTTAATCGACGCAAGCAGCCCTGGTGACTTGGTGCACCAAGTTTGGCCAAATCTGATTTACTCTGACCTGTACTATTGTGTCCCTGAGATGTGGCTGGGACTGCAAGGGAAGATGCTGCTGCCTGTTGCATAAGGGAAAGCAGAGAGCCAAAGGGAGTTCTATATACATTGTCACAATCAGTTCAAGTGGTCCCTCCCTGCTCTTGCATTCATTATTTGCTCCCCAGATGCGCTCGGCTTCCCCATCCCCCATCCCTGATAAACCATTGCATCAGTTGTTTTCTATGCATTTGCTCTTTCTGTGCTTCATAAACTGGGCAACCTAACAGAAACAATATAAAACAAAAAATGAAATAAAGCAAAAATGATAACAAAAATAAAAATGAAAAGAGTAAGAAACAAAAGACCAA
>NW_022111368.1:42476876-42483450 GCF_000313985.2 Echinops telfairi
GAGAGAGGGAGACAGTGAGAGAGGGAGACAGTGAGAGAGTCCACAAGGACAGTTCGACCTTGTCCTCTAGGGTGGCCGTGCATGGGCACCGGCATCCCCTCAAAGGCAGTGAGTGAGGACTACCTTGTGAGAGAGCCTGCGCAGCAGCAGCATTCCAGTGCAGAGCGGTAAGCCAACTGAGAGGCCTAAGCTGGAAAGAGCAGATGCCTGCCTGAAGTCTGCACGGGTTCCTTCGGGACAGGTCCTGCAGCCGCTCTGGCTTCCTCTTGGAATAGGGCCTGCCGTCAGCCTGCATGAGCCACAGCTCTCAAGCATCCTGATATGGGAGTGGGACACTGGACAGGTAGGTGTGCAGAGTCTGGAGAAAATGGCTGCACCCAAAGAACCCTGACTGATGAATCAGGAATAACTTGGAGTAGGGCTTCATCCAGGTACTTTTCTATTTGTTCATGTACTCATTCCTCGAGACGTGCCACTCCCTGGGGAACAATGTCATCAGTCATTTGGATGAAGGCTCAGACATTACATCAAGGGAGGTCACACAACTCAAATAGCTCAGACATTGGGGAACTGGATCAGGGTTTGGCAGACCATCGGGAACAAAGAAGAACAGGGCAACAGCCACAAGAGGACATGTCAAGTCCTGATATTCAGTAGAAGATAAAGCCACAAATAGACCTGATAGCAATCCATGTTTTTAAAAAAATACCGATATGAAAATAATCATCATTTATAATTTATCAAGGGGTCACGAGGGTGGAAAGGGGGGAGGGAGGGTAAAAAGAGGACCTGATACCGAGGGCTCAAATAGAGTATAAATGTTCAGAAAATAATGATGGCAACATGTGAACAAATATGCTTGACACAATAAATGTAAGGAATGTTATGAGCTGTAAGAGCCTCCAATAAAATGATCTTAAAAACAATATACCTGGGGTTTTGAGTGCAGTAAGTAATATGAAGTAAGAGGTGCTAAAGATCGGGGGCGGGGTGTCTGGCTGTATTCACAGAGGTTCCCAAGGCAAGGGCAATATTTGGGACTGAATGTGCCCCCCAAATGCATGTTGCAAACCCTGATCTTTATAGCTGGGGATGTGATCCCATTTGGGGGTAGGGCTTTTTCTATTATGTGAATGAGTCTGTGTTAGCATAGCTTTGTTGTAAACCAAATCCCTTTTGAGCTATACAAACAGCGGGTTCAGCACAGATGGAGGTCACTGTGGAATCGACAAGCAGAAGCTTCAAACAGACAAGGACCTTTCCTTCGAGCTTGCACTCTGCATTCAGACTTTGAGCTACACACACGGTGAGGAAGTATGTTTCTGCTTGTCAAAGCCACCCCCTGTGATATTTCTATCAGAACAGCACTACACAACTGAGTTAGTTAGTTTATTGTGCCAACCTGGCTGATAAACACGTGGGATTAATTGAAGGGAGGAGGGATAAATGGCTCGGTGAACCTCGCCTTTCGAGTTCTCGGTCTCTTGCTTTGTGATGGTTGCACCAGGGTGCAGCTGCTTTAGCAGTTCACTGCTTCAGCTTGCAAGGCTGACTTCCTGCAAGGCATCCCCAAGGAGAAGCCACATGGACCTACCCAGATGCAGCCCTGGGTGCTGGAGCCAGCACTGAGATGCTTACACATTCACTGACTCATCCTTCCTCCTGCAATCGACATCATTGCCTCTGTTTTGTGAGATGGAGGAGGACTTTGTGGATTGATGTTGGACATATGGGTTAATGGGTTAATGTTGGACTTGTGGGCTTGGGCAGCATTGGGTTGGGATGTTTTCTTGATGCACACTTAATCTTTATATAAAACTCTCTCTTATACATGAGTTGCTGTGGATTTGTTTCTCTAAAGTACCCAGACTAACACAACGACAAAGCCAGGCAGGAGTGATGACTCTGTTCCCTGGGAAAGGCAGGTCCCATCAACCAGACTGTGAGCCAGGCTCACTTGGATCTCAGACCCAGGGCACCTCCTCCAACATCATTTATGCCAATAGTACAGATGAAAGTTTGGTTTCCACCTATTAGTTTTTTCGTTTTATTCCTCGGGGGATTCAGCATGTGGGTGGGGAAGAGGTGTTCAACGTATACGTCCCTCTGAACCCTCCGGTTGGTCACCATCTGGGAGCATTAGGTCCTGCATGGATTGAGCAGGATTCTAGTTTGAAATACATACATACATGCACATGTATTCATGCATACATATATATTCACACACATACACGTGTATACATATGGATCCCTGGTGGTGTGGTGGCTATGCGTTGGGCTGCTAACCGCAAGGTCAGCAGTATGAAACCACCAGCTGCTCCTCGGGAGAAAGATGAAGCTTTCTACTCCCATGAAGAGTCCACTGTTGGAAACCCTCAGAAGGTGGTGGTTGTTCTTTTTAAAGTTTGGCACCATCATCACAATCACTATTTTACTGTCAGCATCCTTGGGTGGTACAAACAGCAGGGCACTCGGAGTGTGAGCTGTGGTCCAGCTGCTGACTGAAGCACTGGAGGTCTGTGTCCACTCAGAGCCGGCTCAGAAGAGAGGCCTGGCCATGGAGCCGTCGAAGGGAAGCCATATGGAGCGAGTTCTACGCTGATACAGATGGGGTGACTGCGAGTCAAATTTACTCTGAGGCCACTGTTTTGTTATTTTTGTTGACGAATCTGGAAACTCTCTGTCAAATGTTGCGTCTGCAGCCTGCATACATCATTTCACTTAGCAATCTGAAGTTCAGAGATGGTAAGGAAGCTGCCCAATTCTAAAATGTGACAGCCAGGGATCAAATGTAGATCTCTCTGACTTCACAGCCTGTTTTGTGCTGTCTTTGCTGGGTGTGGCTGCATCCATCCTTGGTATCCCTGAGAGGACTGAGAACAGTGGGAGGCAGTGGTAAGAGCCCAGACCTTCCTCAGGCAATACGAATCGTGTTGAAACCAGTTTGAATCTCAGAATGACAACACTCACCTCCCTACATTGCTCTAGACATACAGAGGCCAGATTGGTAATGGAAATGACCAGGGGCAAGCTGAAAAAGGGTAACCTTCACCAGCTTCCAGGCTGGGTCACTTGGGGGCTGAGTCCTGCAGGCAGCCACTGGTTGGCTCTAGCTGATGGTACCAGGCTGTATTACCTCATTGCCAGATTCATCCAATTCTTCCAGGGAAGCTAAAAATTAGATTTCTCGCCACTGTAAATGAGGCACTTTTCAACTGAAGAGTTACATAATCTGGTGTCAATTTGAGGATTCAGGGTGAAGGGGTGGAGTCTAGCCTGTCAATCGGGTTGCAGCTTGATGCTCTCATTTGGAGACGCTAAGGAGATAAATAGCTCGCTGGAGGCGGGACATTCACTCCCTGCGAGACCTTTCTGATGAGAAGCCTCATGAAGCTACCTTGATGCAGCCAGAGCCCTGGGAGCTGGAGAAGCCACGTAGAGACCCCTGCCAGCACTGAGATGCTTACACCACCACTGGAGCCACAAGACTTCTCACCCACTAGCCTGTGATCTTCCTTCATTCGGCATCATTGCATGTGTTTTGTGAGCCTCAAGAGGACTTTATAGATTGGTATCTGACATAATGGGCTAATATCAAACTTATGGACTTGATCTGAACTGGGCTGGGATGCTTTCTCAATATTCAATTGCTCTTGTATACAAAGCTCTTTCCTATACACATATGAGTGTCTATGAATTTGTTTCTCTAGTCAACCCAGACTAACACTTCAACCATCTCATTATCTGACATTCTGTATTCAGGGCAAGAGTAAAAGGAAGTCTACTACTTGACTATGGTATGCATTAACAAAGCCCATGTGGCAGTACTGAAGGCTGAGAGATGAGGCAGGAGTAACACGAGGGGAAACGGCTAAGGTTATATGCTAACCTGGCTGGGCCATGGTTCTCAGTGGTTTGGTGCTTATGTCATGACGTCATCAGACAGCTGTGTAATGAGGGAATCCTCTTCCATTTTGTGATTGGTGTCATCCTCCATTCGAATGCCTGTTCTCACACAACGACCTGGTCTTTGGAATCTAACCTCGTCAACCAGCGAGGGGCGGGTGCAAGTCAATAGAAAACAGTGCCAGCCCAATGAACAGCTGCAGACTGGTTTCAGAGCAGGCGCTTTCGCGTTCCGGAGCTGGCTTTGGAAATCCATGTGGAAGCGGTCTGCAAACTTCCAGGGAGCATCCTCCTGGAGGGGAAAGCCTGGCCCACGGCAACTGGTACGCCCCACCTCCCCAGAAAGCTGTCTCCCAATTCTCCCGGGATCAGAGTTCCCAGCCGGAGTGACTTCACCCAGCTCCACAGCTCATTGCCTGGTGCCAGGCATGCCTCAACCACAGCCGACCTCGTCCTTGTTGTCAGCTCAGCAGCGGCAGCTTGGCTGCCTTGGCATCCGAGCCAACTGAGGAGTTTGCCCGTGTCCTGGAGGGAAACCACCTACCCGCCCAGAGCCTCATTAAGCTGGATGGCCTGCCTCCAGGGAAGTGATGAGCCTTAGCCACGCACTGGAGGACACTGTGGGGCTGGGCTGGGCCAGGCTGACCTAAGAGACTGGATCCTGGCCTCTCCGGTGATGCCGCAGACTCAGGTGGGATGAGCAGGTGGGCAGCTGCTGGAATGGGAAACCCAGAAACTGCTACAAAGGAAGATGGAAGAGACTATCTCAAATAGTTCCTTAAATGTATGCTCTTGGGGTTGGATGGGTAGGAACCACACAGAAATTTACCAGCCAATATTTCACTCATCCCCCTGCCGCCCCCCATCACCACCACATGTCACGGAGACACAGTTCCTCCCTTCGTGGTCTCCGTTTTAAAGAGAGAACACGGGCTCTCTGGGGAATGGTTACTTGCCCAGAGTCACAGCTCACCAGGGGTGACGCTGGAACCAGAATCTCCCTGGAGAGTCTGTGCGCAATCATGCTGCTCACCCTCCGTGTCCGTCTGGACTTGGTCCCACCACTTATTTGTTGGGTGACGTTGGGAAGACTGCCCAACCCTCCTGGGCTCGTTTTGTTTGTTCACATGTGATAAAACATGTATGATTAATGTTGCCATGTTTATTGTACGGCACAGGGACCTTAATTAACTCACAATGCTGGGCACCCAACACCACTATTTCCAAACAGAAATCAGTTCACATTGAGCAATCTCTCTCCACTCACTCCTTCTTGAAGGCCCTGGTGACCTCTATTTGACTTGCCAATCTAGATATTTCATGGGGGTGTAAGTGCACCATATTTGTACATTTGTGTCTGGCTTCTTACACTTAGCATAACCTTTTGAAAGTGGATACCTATCTTAACATGCCATCAGAATCTCATTCCTTTTTATGGAGCAGTAGTATCCCATCACACGTACATACTATATTTTGTTTACCCATTCACCCAGTTCACCCAGTTGATGGACACTTGGGTTATTGGAAATAATGCTGCTATAAACACCCATGTACAAGTTTTTGTATGGATACACACACACACACACACACACACACACACACACACACACAATCTTCTTGACTGATTCTACCCAAGAGTAGAATGGCTAGGTTATACTATATAGTGATTCTATGTTTAACTTTTTGAGCAACTACCAACCTGACTGCACCATTTACATCACCACAAACAACGAACCAGAGTTCCAGTTTCTCTACATTCTCACCATTACTTGGTATTTTCCAGCTTTGGGGATAATAGCCACCTTATTGGGTATGACGTGATGCCACTGTGGTTTTGATCTGCGAACAGATGATACTGAGCATGTCTTCACATACTTAATGTCCATTTGTATATCTTCTTTGTTAAGAGTCTATAGGGACACATTCTCTGACTCACTCTCTCACTCACTCTCTCACTCTCTTTCACTCACTCTCATCCACTCACTCACTCATTCACTCACTCACTCACTCACTCTCATCCACTCACTCACTAACTCCCTCACTCTCATTCACTCACTCTCATCCACTCACTCACTCTCTCACTCACTAACTCACTCATTCTCTCACTCTCATTCACTCACTCTCATCCACTCACTCACTCTCTCACTCACTAACTCACTCATTCTCTCACTCTCATTCACTCACATTCCCTGACTCACTCTCTCACTCACTCTCTCACTCTCATTCACTCACTCTCATCTACTCACACACTCTCTCACTAACTCACTCACTCTCATTCACGTACTCTCTAACTCTCTCTCACTCTGTCACTCACTCGCTCACTCACTCACTCTCTCACTCTCATTCACTCACATTCCCTGACTCACTCTCTCACTCACTCTCATTCTCTCACTCTCATCCACTCACACACTCTCTCACTAACTCACTCACTCTCATTCATGCACTCTCTAACTCTCTCTCACTCTGTCACTCACTCACTCACTCACTCACTCTCTCACTCACTCAGTCACTCACTCACTCACTCACTCACTCTCTCACTCTCATTCACTCACTCACTCACTCACTCACTCACTCTCATTCCCTGACTCACTCTCATTCACTCACTCTCATCCACTCTCTCACTCACTAACTCACTCACTCTCTCACTCCCTCACTCTCACTCACTCAC
>NW_022111368.1:42484292-42494156 GCF_000313985.2 Echinops telfairi
AAAAAAAAAAAAAAAGAGTCTATAGGAGCCTGTTTCCCAATATTTAATTAAGTTGTCTCATTGCCATTGAGCTGCAGGGCTTCTTTATAGAATCAAAATGTTAAGCCCTTATCAGATACATGGTTCTCAAATATCTTCTCCTATTTTTTTAGGTTGTATATTTCACTTTCTTGATAATATCATCTGATGTAGAAAAGTTTTTAATTCTGATAAAGTTCAACAGATCTATGTTTCCGTTTTGTTGCTTGTGTTTTTGATGTTATCTAAGAGTCCATTGCTAAATACAAAGTCCTAAAGGTTTAGCCCTAGGAACCATGGTGGCATAGTGGTTACAATGTTCTGGACTGCTAACCATAAGGTCATCAGTTTGAAACCACCAAGCACTCTGAGGGAGAAAGATGGGGCTTTCTACTCCCGTGCAGTGTGACGGTCTCAGAAAGCCACAGGGGCAGTTCTACCCATCCTGCAGAGCCACGATGAGTTGGCATTGACTACCAGGCAATACTCTTGGTTTAGGTTTGGTTTCCTTCCAAGATTTTTAAAATTTTAGCCTTATATTTAGGTCATTGATCTGTTTTGAGATTTTTTGTTTGTTTGTTTTCCCCCATAATAATGAGGTAGGGATCGAACTTCATTTTTGTGTGTGCGTGGAAACTAACGATCTCATTTGCAGAGACTACTCTTTCACCCTCTTGTAAATGCCCATTCGACTTGCTGCTCTTGTCAAAGACCGACTGGCCTCCACACTCTCAATTCGATCCCATTGGCCTACATGAGGGTGTTTCAGAAGGTTTGTGGGGAAGTTCCATTATCTTTACATTCCATTTTTCTACAAACTTTGACGGGTCCTTGTATGTCTATCCTTATAGCAGGACCACCCTCTTTTGCTTATGTTTTGATCACTGGAACTTTTGCAGTAAGTTATGACACTGGAGAATATGAACCCTCCGACTTCATGGTTCAAAATTGTTTTAGTTATTGAGAGCCTCCTTGCAATTCCATATGAATTTTCCACTTCTGCAAACAAAACAAAATGAAACCAAAACAAATGTAGCTAAGAGGTGTACTGAATCTGTGGTACTGACATCTTAATAAAATTTAGTCTTCCAATTCATGAACAGAGGATGCCTTCCCATTTATTTAGTTGGTTTGGGTTTTTTTTAGCAATCTTTTGTAGTTGTCAGTGTTCATGCCTTCCATCTCCTTGGTTAGATTTATTCTTTGGACGTGGATTCTTTTAGATACTACTACGAATGGAATTGTTTGAATAGTTCCCTTTCTAGGTTGTTCATGACTGATAGGCAAGAACCCACCTGTGTTTCCATGTTGACCGTCTACCTTGCAACTGAGCTGACCCAGTTATTACCTCCAGTCGCTTCCTGTGGCTCTTTGGAGATTATTTTGTATGTAGCATCCTATTACCTGTGAACCATCCAATTTGAGTGCTTTTGACTTCTTTTTCATGCCTAATTGCTCTAGCTGGGTTGGTGTTTCAAATCCACCAAGTGATTTTGGGGAGAAAAACGAGGTTGTCTGCTCCCATGAAGATATTTCATTTTGGAAACCTTACAGAGGGTTGCTAAGCACCAGTCGACATGGTGGTAGTGGCTCAAGCTTGGCCAATTGCTCTGGCTAGAATTTCCAATCCAATATTCCATAGCAGTGATGAAGGTGAACATCCGTGTACTGTTCCTGGTCTTAGAGGGAAACCTCAGTGCCACGCTGCGGGCATGATGCTGGCTCTGGGCTTTTCATGAACTCTTTCTACCACGCAGAGGAAGCTCCCTTCTGTCCTTAGTTTCCTGGTGGCTATCAGTTTTAAATAAGAAAGAGTGCTGGGTTTTGTCAAATACCTTTTCTGAATCAATGCAGAAGATCACGTGAGTGCCTCTTTGTGTTCTTCATATGGTGCATTGCATTGATTGGTTTCTTAGGGTGAACCACCCCTTGCATTCCTGGGATAAACCTTATTCATTTATTGTATAATCTTTATAGTATGCTTTAAGATTTGGTTTATCAATACAGCTAGTCCTTAACGTATGACAGTGGTCTGTCTGTTCCAAAGGCTCTGTCCATAAGTTGGCTCTCACACAAGTGCACTACCCTTCTTATTCTTTGTGTTTTCATCATTATTGCGCTCTGTTTTCAATACCTTTGTAAAGCTGATCTTTTCTTGTCTTTGGGGACTAAGACATTGCATTAGAATGATATATTCACATATGTACTTTAATACGTACACATACACATATAAGCACACATGGCATACACCTTTATGGCGATGGTGAAGAGTTGGAGACTGTTGGCATTTTGTTAACTACACTAATCACTGGTAGACGACACTAGGTCACCTGAATTCTCTCTGTGGTTAGGGTTGGTGTTTCTAGATGGAAAATTAACGGGAGCTATCGGTACGGTCTTCTCTTCTTGTTTTCTTCATCTATTTTGTGGTGACATTTCACTGCTTCCTGAATCTGCCTGCGATTTAACAACGCGATCAGCATTAAGAGCAATGTTTTCAAGCAACTGAAGCCCCTACCTGCGTTTAGAAAAGAGGACAACTAATCCTTTCTCCTTAAAAATTTATGATAATGTCTGTCCTTCCCTTTACTAATTACCCCCTTCTTCTTCAGCATTTCTTTTCACTTCAAAATCCATTAAGGCTTGAGAAGTCAATTTTCCTCCTTTGTGATGTAGAAGCTATTCCTTATTGGTGCTGTGAATAAAAGGTGCATTCAAAGTGTGAGGCAGACCAACCTGAATTCACTAGTGAGAGTTCTGATTCCACGTTGCAACTAGTCTTGGTGTGAAAGGTATTTGCAAGCATGTACAGCAATGCCGCACGGCATGCTTCTCACCATCCCCGGTGCCCTCAGGCAAGTGCTTTTCCACTGAAAATATGTCATTTCTTTTACCTTGCAATGGTGTTTTTAAAGTATTATTTTACAATAAATTGATAAACACAGATTTCAAATGTCTCCATTTAAATGTTAATATGACAACTAAGGTGAGATATAAAAATAAGCCAAAAGGTTTCCTCCCTGCTCCCACTACCATGACTCGAATTCGATCTTGCAAGACTGGCTAGACCAGAGGAGGTACACTGGTACAGATAGGAACTGAAAATACAGGGAATCCAGGACGGATGAGCCCTACAGGACCAGTGGTGTGAGTGGCAAAACAGGGAGGGTAAAGGGAGAATGGGTAGGGAAGAGGGAACCGATTACATGGAACTGTGTGTGACCTCCTCCCTGGGGAACAGACAACCAAAAAGTGGATGAAGGGAGACGTCGGACAGGGCAAGATATGACAAAATACCCATTTATAAACTATCAAGGGCTCATGCGGGAGGGGGGAGGGGGGAGGGAGGGGAAAAATGAGGACCTAATGTCGGGGGTTTAAGTGGAGAGAAAATGTTTTGAGAAACGATGTACAAATGCGCTTTACACAATTGATGTGTGTATGGATTGGGATAACAGTTGTATGAGCCCCTAATAAAATGTTAAAAAAAAAAATAAGCCAAAAGAATTTGTAGGGGGTCCTCAATAATTTGTTAAGGATAAAAATGGTTCCTGAAATCAACAAGCTTGTGAACTCGACAGTAAGCACAATTCTTCATAGGAAAATGTTGAACTATTCCTTTTAAAACCAGGCATGAGGCAAGAATGTCTGCTAGTTCTAACTGGGGTAGCAAAGCCGAACTAACAAAAAGACCAGAACCATACACACACATATCCACACAACTCTACGATTCTCAGATGGTATGACCCTTTTTCTAGAAAACCCCAAAGAATCTAGTTTACCCACAAACGGCTGGAAGATGAAAATTGTAATACGATATTGTCACAGATTGAATGTATGCCCTGAAAATGTGTGTGCATTTGGCTGGGCCACGATTCCCAGTGGTTTGGCAGTTATGTAATTAGTGTTTACAATGTGCCTCGTCATGATCTAGTGTGATAGTTGTACGTAAAGATCACTCCTGATGTGATGTGACAAACCCCTAAGAGGATTAATGGGTGGGATGTCACACCCTTAATCCTGTCAAAGCCCTGGTCTGATGTCAGGGGTGTTTCCCTGGGATCTTACAAGAGATCTTACAAGAGATCAAAGAGAGAGAAGGAAGCAGAAATCAGAAGGGCTTCCCACCACAAGGAAAAGATCTGGGAGTAGAGTGTGTCCTGTTGACCTGGGTCCCCTGGGGTCCCAAGACTCTAGATGCAGGGAAAGATTGATGTGAAAACACACAAGGTCCTCTAAGGAATGCCAGGCCTATGGAAGCTGAAAGAAGGTGAGGGTATTTCCCCATTGCTGGCAGCCTTCTCCCAGAGCCCTTACCCGGAATTTGGAGTTTTAGCCTTTTAAACTGTGAGGGAATAATTTTCTGTGTTAAAGCTATCCACTTGTGGTATTTCTGTTATAGCAGTGCTTGATAACTAAGGCAGCTATTAAATTCAGTGGTGTCAATAAATATCAAGCACCCGAGAGCACATTTAACCAATGGTGCATAACACATTTACAACAAAAAGGATACCGTTTTTCTGAAAATCATTAAAGAATGCCTAGGGAAAGGCAGCTAACTAGAGATGTATGTTTATGGACTGGGACAACGTGGCAACATGGAGCAGCTGAAAAACATCAATTCCCTAGGGCTTCATTCATTCAATGTAATTCTCATAAAAGTCCAATAGATTTTTTAACGTATGTGCGCTATAACAGTAATAAGCTAGTTCTAAACCTGTGGGTGGAAAAAGAAAGTCCCGATGCAGTCTTAGAAAAGAACAAAATGGGGGAGTGGGGCTTGTCACACCAGATATCAAGAATTGTTATAAAGCTATCGTAATTAAAGATCTCTGGCGGTGCTGCCAGTTAGGAGCTGGACAAGGTCAGTGGTTCAAAACCATGAACCGCTCTGGGGAGAAAGATGTGGCTGTCTGCTCCTGTAAACGCTTGGAGACCCTACATTGGGTCGCTGTGAGCTAGCATTGATGGCAGTGGGTCGGGCGTGGATTTGGTGGTGGCACAGCGGTTCAGCTGCTAACGGGAAGGCTGGTGGATTGAAGCACCCAGCTGCTGCGTGGGAGAAGGAAGGGGCATTCTCCTCCCAAGCTCCATGGTGCAGTTCTGCTCTGTCCCACAGGGTCACCATCAACTGGAGTCTACTCAGTAGCAATGAACTTGTTTTGTTCTGCGGTGATTAAGACAATGTAGTACTGGTGCACAGTCAGACAAACCGATCAACGGAACTGAATAAAAAGTCCAGATACAGGCCTGCAGAGCTAGGAAGACGGGGTTACTTGATGGGCAGGGCATTGTCCATCTGAAGAGAAAGGATACATTTTACAATACATCGTGTTGGGGCAGTTAACAATATTTACCTAGACAAAAATGGACTCCTCCTTCACTCACATCATATTAAAAAAAAAAAAAAATCAACTGAAAATGGACCAAGGAATGAAATGTGAACAGCAAAACCAGGAAACCGCCCAGTAGCAGAATATTTACGTGTCTTATTAGAAAGGTTTTCTTAAAACAAAAAAATGATAAACCAAAAAAATTTTACAACCTGGCAAATGCACTGCTTAAAAACCCATCACGAGAAAATGAGGCTACAAAGCACAGACCGGGAGAAGGCATTTGTAACACATATGTGATGTGGCTGGCCTCCAGAATATTCAGAGAGCCCTCTCCACTCCCTAAGATCCGGACAAGAGGGAGACTGGCAAGCTCTGCACAGGCCTTCACAGAAGACAGGACATGAATAGCCCCATAAACATATGAAAAGATGCCCAACCTCTGTAGTATTCAGGGAAATGCAAATTAAAACCATAATGAGATTCCATTGTATACCCAGCAGACTGGCAAAAATTGTCTATACCACTTAAGGAAAATCATTTGGGGAAGAAATTTATGAAGCACACCAAGGTGAAGGGATTTCCCAGGCCGATATCAGGAAATTTCCATGCGTGTTAATTAAGGTAGTACAATCCTGGTGCAGCGTCAGGCAACCTAATCAATGAACTGGAGTAAAGAGTCCAGAAACAGACCCACCCATCTATGGAAATGTAATTCATGTTATTTAGTCAAGTGGAAGAAGCCTACACCCCACGCCTCAGCAGTTTCATTCCTGCAGAACACGGTGACCACGTGTCTCAGGAGACACGGACAAAAATGTTCCTGCAGCAATGTCTGTGGGCGAAACAGGAGAACGAAGCCTTCGACGGTGCGGTGCGTCGGCGAGCTGTAGTGTGTTCATCCACACAGCCAAGGAAAGGCTGTTTCTCACACCGTGTAATTAGTACACAGGGATTCAGTGCTTCATTATCCATTACACCATAACCGTTTCTTTCTGGGGTTTTTTTCTATCGACGCAATAATTTTCACAAATAAGGAGAGCCCATAAATGGAGACAAAATAAGATGCTGGAGTATGAGTGTGCTCCATTATAACGCAGTTCTGTGCTCCCCAGTCTGAGTGGCAACAGGCTCTACAACTGGGTGTGAGAGGTTGAATAATGATGACCCCAAAGTAGGGTGACCAGGCGTCCCGCTTTTGGCGGGACAGTCCTGATTTTTGGCATTTTAAAAAGTCCCGATTTTTGGAAAGAATGCACGGCAAGCTAGGGAACGGTCTATTTGGTCCATATAGACCAAATTTTTAATCAAGAACCCCACCACCACCCCCGGTCAATGGTGTCCCGCTTTAAAACTGGTCACTAACGGACCTCGAGTGCCTGGAAACGGTGCCTGTTACTTTATACAGCAAAGGGATTTGATTAAAGATTTTGAGATAGGGTGATAGGCCCAGATTATGCAGTTGGGACCTAAATATAATTACAAGTGTTTTTTTAAGAGGAAGATAGTTGATGTCAGAAGAGGAGCGGCAAGGGGACTACAAAAGTAGAGATCAGAGTGATGCCGCCACAAGCCAAGAGTGCTAAGCAGCCACCAGAAAGCAGAAGAAGCAAAGAACAGATTACACACACACACACACACACACACACATACCCTCCCACCCCGGAGCTACACACACACACACACACACACACCCTCCCACCGGAGCTTCCAGGAAAAACCAGCCCCTTCCACGTGTTCATTTTAGCCTATAAAATTCATTCAGACTTCTGGTCTCCATAATTGCAGACCAGTGTATTACAACGATTTCGTTGCTTAAAGCCACTAAGTTCATGGTTATGTGCAACAACAGGAAGCTAACACAATGGCTGAGAATGCTCGTTTCACTAGTCTCAGCCCTAGATTGTCGTCCATCCAGCATACACTCTGCTCAGCTATCTCTTCTCTCTCAAAATTGGCTGGGAGATGCAGACTGGGAGATGCAGCTGTGCTTTAATGCTTTCACCTGGCAGATGCACCAAGGCCCCTTCTGGGAGGGCCCCTTCTTAATTTTCCCAACCAAAGTCAGAATGTCATTGACACGCTCACAAAAACAGGCACTGGCAGGCAGGACACTTAAACGAAGTCCCAGTTTTTCCACTAACTAGCGAACTTCTCAAAGACAGAACTGGAACCCATTCAACTTCAGATGCCCATGCTCACCCAGTGTGGGCACAGAGATCGGTCAGTGAATGAATGAGCCAATCAACCAATCTGCAGCAAGAGTGGAAGTCCTGTCTACTGAAAATAAGAGAACCTTTTCAACAGCTCTCATCTCTTATCATCTGCCACTATAAGGAAAAAGATCAAAGTCGTGGGAGTTTTACGGTTGGAAGTCAAAAGTCCACTGCCTTACAAAGCAGTCCATTGTTAACACCAATTACCAGAAAGTTTTTCCTTCAATGATGATGGCAACATATGTACAAATGTACCTGACACAATGGATGTATGTGTGCATTGTGATAAGAGCTGTAAGAGTTCCCAATAAAATGATTTATTAATTAAAAAAAAATTTTTAAAGAAGGAAATCACCAGAGGCTTATTCCCTACATGGACCCTGCAAATGTATTTTGGGCTTCCACAGTCATCCACAGCCTTCTGCACACCAGAATCTCACAATTTAAGCTCTGATGCAATTCCCCCCTTCAGATGTGGATGATATAATTTACAATCCTTAGATCATGGATGTTGGTGTGCTTCTTCATTGAGGACTTGGTTGGCATCTCACTTAGATGGCTGCTTTTTTGAAAACAAGCCTTTGAGACCCCAGAAATGATTCTTTCTGATAGCCGGACACCGTCTAATATCTTCACCACACTTGGCATCCATATCTTCTGTGTTTCCTTCATGAGGGGGAGTCATGGTACTTTTAATTCCCCCCTCCATATGCTGGGCAATGACTAAGGAAGACCAAGAAGAATTGATGCCTTTGAGCTGTGTTGGTGTTAGTAAAGAGCTCTGAATGCTATGCACTTCTAGAAGCATGAACTAATAAATCTGTCTTGGGGGAAGTGCAGCCAGAATGCTCCTTAGAAGCAAGGACTGGAGACTTCATCTCACGTACTTCAGACATGTGATCAGAGGGGTCCAGTCCATGGAGAACAGCCTGTCTGAAAGAGCAGTTGGTGAAAAAGAGGCTGCTCCTCAATGCAGTGGATTGACGCAGTGGGTGCAACAATTGGCGATGTTTCTAAAGTAAAGACATGAAGAACCGTCCTAGGACTCTCCTGATTTCAAGAGAAAAACACTGAACAACTTTAGCAAAAAAAAAAAAAAAAGGACCTTTGCTGGCATACAACATAAAAGGGGGCTTCTTGGAATTAAAGATGTAAAATGGAATTGATCTGTACACTTGTTGAAGCAAGTATAGGCAGAGGATGTTTAATTGGCATGGCAGATGTCTGACAGAATTGTTCATTCTCTGCCCTCCTGAATCCCGTCTTGGACATGCATGTGATTTGCATTGGCCAATGGAATGTGAGCAAAAGTGGCTGTGTCACTTCCGGGTGGAGGTACTTAAGGAGCTGGAGTGTGATTCTCCCCTCCCCCTGCCTCTGTCATTCCTGGTGCTTTGTGTGGCAACACCCATGAAAGAGGACACTGGGGCCTCTGTTGATGACAGTGAGCTAAGTACCTGTGCCAATCCAGGTTGAACAGGTAGCAAAAAGCTACATGTAGAAACACATTTTTGTTGTTTCAGTCCCCTGGGATTTGGGAATCGCAACTGCAGAACACCCCCACCACCACCACACCACCACACCCCCACCCCGCCCCTGCCCAGGCCATTCTGATCACTGCAATATATTTTTACTTACTGTGAAAAACATTCCAGGTTTTCACTCCGGGATATGTCAGCTCACTGGCAACAAAGAGCAGGGCCTGAGTAAGTCCAACTGAGACTCCTTGCCCATCTTTTTTCTGTCTCTGCCCAGACCTCACTGTCATCTCTGCTTTGCCGCCTTCTCCCTGTTTACCTACAGAATTTCTCTGTGTGTCAGGAGGGTTAGCTCCCAGCAGCCTCACCCTCACACCTTTCCAGTGCTGCGTTCTGCAGGGCTGGGACATGCTCTCTGGGCTACAAATCAAGAAGCCCTGGGGGAAGGACTTGGTGGCTCAGCTTAGGTCACATGCCCACCTCTGGCCCACACAGAGTGCCCAGGGAAATGAATGAGGAGGCCTGAGTAACACACCCACTCCTGTAAGATGGGGTGTGTCACTAGAAGGGAACAGAAAATGTTCTTTGCAGCCATAAGTACCCCCTATAGTCCTCACAGAGAGGTCAAAAGAATGACTCCACAGAAGGGCACACACGTGGCATCATTAGATAGATGTGTAGTAGGCATGATGGATGTTTAACAGGATTATAATTCTCTGTGGGAAACAGAAGATTTCTCTCAAGTTGTCTCCCCCAAATATATGCCAGACTTAGCTGCTTGAGAATGACTGTACACTTGGAGGTCATCAGGAGTGGATT
>NW_022111368.1:42495393-42505305 GCF_000313985.2 Echinops telfairi
CGAATTTTGGGAATAATGAGGGCAACAAATATATAGATGTGCTTTACACAATTGATCTATGTATTGTGATGAATTGTATGAGCCTCAATAAATTGATTTAAAAAAAAAAAAAAGAAAGGGTCTCCCCAGCTCTGGGGCTGAAAGCTCTCCCCCGTTCCCAGGGCTCAGGCTCTCCCAGGTTCTGGGGCCTGGGAGCTCTCTCCGGCTCCTGGGGGCCTAAAGCTCTCCCCGGATCCTGGGGCTCTCCCTGGCTCCCGGGCCCAGGAAGCTCTCCCCGGTCCTCAGACCTGGGAGGCTCCCTGGTACTCAATCCCCGAGGCTGCTCCTGCTCTCGTGGCTGGGTTTCCCCCACAAGGACCATCAAGCGGGGCTGAGGTGAACAATGCTACCATGAATTGTGTCTGACTCCATTACTTGATTCTATCTTTTACCTCTCATGCTCTCTATGACTTTACTATAATCTTTACTTATTATCGCTGTACAATTGCGCCTACCGGACCTGTGATGCTTTGTGGGGGACCCCTCTCCCTCTTCACTCCACAATTCTCCACCCTCCTAAACCCAGGCTTGGCCATGCTTGCGATTTCCTTAGGCCAATGGAGTGTGAGCAGCAGTGAACCATGGGTGGAGAGAATGCCGCAGGAAGACTTGAACTGCGCCCTGACTGGTGGGAAGACAAAGGGTGAACAGGGCATATTCATAATCATCCTGAGCACAGAGGGGTGGGATATGAGAGCACTCCACTGGACAGCGCCCTGTGGCGGCAACCAGGAGGCTCGGAGACAGACCAGCAGGCTGGTGCGGCAGATGCCACGAGGCGGGTTCCAGAGGTCACCGTGAGCAAAACTCTGAACGTCGTACAGAGAGCCTGCTCTGCTCTAGAAGAGCAAACACTGAGCCAACTCCTGCGCTACTATCAGCATCTCTGACACCCACATGGCTCACGGCACTCCTTCCCCAGAGCCCAACACAGCTTCACACACCTCACGTCAATCGGAGTAAG
Organism: Echinops telfairi; assembly: GCF_000313985.2. NCBI lineage: Eukaryota > Metazoa > Chordata > Mammalia > Afrosoricida > Tenrecidae > Echinops > Echinops telfairi. The sequence continues at coordinate 42,496,397 of NW_022111368.1, forward strand.
CCGATGAGATGACACTTGCTATACCTGCTCTAGGTATGCACCCCAGGTGTGGAGCATATGCCAAACTCCTCAGCCTCCCTGCTCTCAAAAGCTCACTGCCACGGAGTCAGTTGTGGCAGCGACCCTCGGGGCAGAGTAGAATGGCCTCTGTGGATGTCCAGGACTAAATCTTTACAGGGTAGAAAGCCTCAACTCTCTCGCACAGAGTGCCTGGTGGATTGAAATTGCTGACTTCTAGTTAGCAACCCAACACATAACCTACTATGTACGCCGCCGCCGAGGCTCCTTCAGACTCTCACAGCCAGTGCCAACTATCTGGTCCCTTACACATATTTCCTTTTTACTCTCCATTCCCAGCGCAGCCTCTGGGAGCGTGAAACCAAAAAACCTCAAAGGGAAAGCAAGGTGCTTGTGTGTGAAGACAGATGAGACCTGAAACGTGTATCACTCTCCCTCCAGCTGTCTTCCAACCCGAGAGAGAAGACAACTGCTTCCCAAGGCTTGGGAGACACAGCATATCTGATGGCCCAAACGCGCTTGGAAAGACTCCTTGTGGATATTGAGAAACCTGCTAATTGGTCAGATGTGTAGCTGATTCATCTTGAAATGCAATCCCAAAGGTATCCAACGCAGTGACAGTGACTCTTGCGAGTGTCGTCTTCTAACCCCCTCCAGAACACACACACACACACACACACACACACACACACACACACCCCCACTCCACACCGAAAAGACGGAAAAGTGACAGCCTACCCAGGTGGCTAAAGACAACTTGATTCCATCCTTCTTTCAATCTCTCCCCAGGGTTCTTCCTCCCCCCTCCCAAGTAACACACCCTCCAATGAAGATAGCTCACTTCACAAAGGGTGGGGGCCTGACCCAGTATGTAATACCAGGTGAGCCCTGCAATTGTCAGCGAACTTCAAACGCGACCCAGCGGGGAGAGGCACAGGGAAGCGACTTCACAGCAGGCAGGCGAGAGGAATAAACAAAGAGACAGGCCAGCTGAATAGCATGGAAACCTAAGCTGGTATTTTCACTTCCTTGAGGATACTCCTCCTGTTTATAAATAAACATGGTGTGTGCCGGCAGCTGGGAGAGGGTGGGGGGAAGAAAGGGGCAAGGGAACACAGATTCTTGGAGCTCTCAAGACCTCCGGCCTGTGGGTAGCTCAGCCGGGCCTCACAGGCAGGGGGTGGAGGCCCTTAGAAGCAGTGTGAGTTCCTTTCAGACTCCGAAAGGGGAACCCAGCACTGGCCCTAGAGCCCATGTTCACTGACTTTCCTCTCACAACTCTATTGAAACCTTGACTCGGTGTCTGCTGTCTCCGGTTGGCACACGGTTAAGTGCTCAACAACTAACCCAAGACAGGCGGGTGAAACCAGGCAGGGATGTTTTGGAAGCAAGAGCTGGAAACCTTGCGGACCGTCTGGAGCACAGTCGTGCCCTGCACACGCGGGGCTGCCGGGACTGAGTCGGCACCAACTCTACAGCCACTGGCCTGGCTCTGGCTTATGATGGGCCACATCACGGAGCCAGGAAAGAAGGCCTCCACCAGCCTAAACCACCACGGAGTCACTGTCCCATTCCACTTTTTAAAAGCAAGCCCCAAAGAAAGGCAAGCTTATGTTTAAAAGTTTTAAGGGGTTTTTTTCCTTTCCATTTTTCTTGCAATAGTTTGGGAACATCATGAGCATGATCCACATTCCTTCCGATCTCTACTTTCCATCCCTGGCCCAGGACAAATAAACTTGATGCTTCAAATTATAGTCCTGGGGCTTAGCTAGATCTTCAGCCACCAAACTAAGACTCTGTCTTGATTCTTAGCATATGTATTCTTAAAAGTAACATTTTAAAGAGGGAGAAAAAGACAGATGACATAGAAAAATAAAGTTAATTCAGCATAACCACCAGTGATACAGAAAAGTTCAGTGAACTGGAATTTTGGATCACCAACTCCGTTAGTGGTGGGAAGGTCTCCAACATTCTGGGTCTTGGTGATTAAGCATTGGGCTGCAAGCCACATGGTTGGCAGTTCAAAACCACCAGCAGTTCTCTTGAGAGAAACACTGGGCTTCTATCCCCATAAACAAACAGTCACAGTTTTGGAAACCCACAGGGGGCCACTGTGAGTCAGTATTGACTGGACATCACTTAGCGATGAGGAGGCATCACCCGCTCCTTGGAATGAATGCTTCAAGATGACAGATTCTCCCAAGGAAGTCACAGAGCAACCCTTCTCCAACAAAGTGCACATGAACACACTCTGCCCGATTTGAAATTCATTCATGCCTAGACTCCGAGCTGTTTCTATAAACACCAATTAACTAATTTAAAAAGCAAGTAGGCAAGTCCTCAATGAGCCCCATGTCCTTAATCGGGTTCTTACAGTGCAAGCTGTGTTCTGAGATGACTAGCTCTTCCTTACATCCTCTGAAGGATCCCTGGGGTACCACGGCGACCAGTAGGGCTGCAAGCCACATGGTTGGCAGTTCAAAACCACCAGCACTTCTCTTGAGAGAAAACTGGGCTTTCAATCCCCATAAACAGTTAGTCTTGGAAACCCACGCGGGGGTTACGATGAGTCACCACCGATTCGATGTCAGAATTCTTCCTAGGATGAGTCAAAGCATTTAGAAGGTTAACGGCAGGCAAGAAAAACGGCATCTCCACGAGGTTTGTCCAGTGGGCACACCTATGTTGGGATGTCTATTAACCTCTATCCCCAGAAAACAGCTAGCTTCCTTGATTATTCCCAGAGTCCTTGAGCGCCTTCAACACATCTAACCTCTGCTAGTGCCTTCAGGTGTCCCAAACTTCATAAAGGAGCCTTGGGAACCTTGGCCTGCGAGGTCCCACAGCGGGGAAGAAGGCTTTCCAGCTGCCTTCAAGCTTCGCACTGCCACTGGCAGCAACGACAGCTATAAGCATTAACTGGCTGTCACTGAACACCGTTAGCCGTCTTGGTGCCTCTGGATGAATGGCTGGCTGCACAGACACAGGAAGCTATTCCTCCCCATCCTTAGAAGAGCATGTTAGGTCTTTCTTCACTGTTCTCTGGTGTGACAGAGGCGTACAAAACCAGGGAAGGAGAGCTTACCGGAAACATGGCTTTTGGATAAGATCATAGACCACATGCCAAAGAGCCAGAAAGAGACATTTGGGTCAACTGTGAGGAATGGCTCATAGCAACCTTAAAAATGCCCCTTTGGGTTTCCAAGAGTAGAAATGCCCCTTTGGGTTTCCAAGACTTGTAAATCTTTACAGGAGTAGACAGTCTCATCTTTCTCTTGCATAAGGGCTGGTGGAATCGAACTGCTGACCTTGCGGTTAGCAGCTTTGATGGCAGTGAGTTTGGTGGACACTGGACTAAAAATCCAAAGCCTGACTTCTTCACCAGCTCTTTGGGTGTCCCAGGCAAGGCACAATCCCTCCATAGTTTTACAAACTACAGAAAGAAGAGGACTCCCACAGTGTTTTTGTTTTGCTTTCCAAACTGTAACACGCTGTCATTATTATTCACGAGTCTTTTGATTTCATTAATTTTGTTGTTGAGAGGTTATGCAGTGAAACTCACACCAATTAAATTGTTTCTACATATACTATTTATTGATACTGATTACATTCTTCAAGTTGTGTAACAATTCTCCTCCTATTCTGAGCTGTCCCTTCCCTCTTAGCATACAATCCCTGCCCCCTAAAGTTCTTAATTCATTTTCAAGTTGATGTTTTCAATGTGATCCCATATAGATAGTTCTTAAAAGAATACAATGCTCAATGCAGATACTTTTCCCTAATTAAATGAAATTGTTGTTTGGTTTTAAGAAGGTTTCAGGGGTATAGTTGTAATTGAAAGTTTAAAGATTACCTCAGACAATAGTTTTAGGGGTTCATCCAGCCTTCATGACTCCATGAAGTACGGAATCCAAGAGAATTTTAAATTCTCCTGGGCACTACGCAACAAACTAGGAGACAGAACAAAAGTACTAAACAAGTTATTAGGCCAATTAACTGGGATGTCCCATGAAACCATGACCGCCAAACCAAGAAACCAAATCCCATGAGGATTTTGATTGTAAATAAGCAGCAGTTTCTCTCTCTCTTGTCATCATTGTAAATATGCCTTTCACATCATTGTTGCCGATCCAATTTTCTACAGAGAGTCGTTTTATGGAGAGTCATTTCAATTATTAGTGGTGCAACCCTTCCTTAATCAGTGTGATACCTGGGTAAATAAAAGCGTATTGCACGAGGGTTCCAGCTCCTACAGTGATAGGCTCTCTCCAAACAAGTCAGAGGATGGCGGACGACAAGTTCTCTCAGGATTGCACTGGTCTCTGTCTTGCGCGGGTGCTTACAAAACGAAGTCCACTCACAACAGCAGTTCTGACGGGTCTCCGGGAGCAGTGAAATTACAGGCAGAGAACGCAACTCGGAAGGTTACACCGACGGGGTCATCGTGATCGATTTTGGTGAAGAACACAGAACAATCACTGGGGCTTATGGTAAAGAATTCTAAAAGAATCCTTAAAACTGCGTTGGTGAAAAAAGGTCAGGAAAGTTGCTCAGAGGAGATTGCTCCAACAGGACCATGTCCCTGCTCCTTCTTTGAGGGTGGAAAGGGCCGTCCCAGAAGAAGTTCATTAGGAAATCTTACCCCATCCACCCAGCAGCCCTGATCTTGCCCCTTCAGACTTCTCTTTGCCCCCCACAACTCAAAGAACCCTCAGAGGGAACAAGACCTGAGTCCTGAGAGGATGCCCACACTGCTATTTCGATGTGGTGTGAACGGCCGAGTGCAGAGCTCTTTGTGGAAAGTTAGAGAGATGCTGACATCAAAATACTGCCTTCCAAAGGATAGAGACCTACAGGGAGGACCGGCCAAGACACAATAGCTTCATATTTTGATATTTTCATTTAAGAATAGTTCCTGTAATTTGGGGCAATATTTTCTTCTTATTTACCATCCTCTTTCCATCACCCAAAACCCTCCCACTCCTTCCCTCTTCTGTAAATACTAATAAGCTCGGTTTTATACACACTTGCCTTTTCTTGTCTTTTTATATATGTGAAGTGAAATGATATTCATCCCTTTGTAATTAAGTTATTTTATTCAGCATAAGGTCTTCTAGCTCCACCAAATTGTAGCCTGAGTGAAGACTGCGTTTCTCCTACCAGCTGATATCAGTCCACTGTACGTACTCACTGAGCTTTGTTTATCTACTCATTGGCTGATGGGCATGTGGGTTGTTTCCACCTTTTGGTTATTGTGAACAGTGCTGCAATGAACGCTGGCGTACAAGTCTCTGCTTGAGCCAGCTTTCACGTCTTCTGTAACCGCTGGGCCACAGAACCCACTGCAGGGAGCCAAAACCGACTCGATGGCAATGACTTTGAGTTTGTTTTAGACCAGGGGTGTCAAACTGGTGGCCCACCGGCCACATGTGGCCCCCAAGGTAGTTTTTTGTGGCCCACAATGCTCTGAAATAAAATGTAACAAGGGAATTGTGTGTATGGTATTGCCTTGATCTCCCCTACATGCTATTTTCTTCATAACAATTTTTCTATTTTCATTTTATTTCAGTGCATGTGGGCCACAAAAAATCACCTTGGGGCTGCATGTGGCCCACTGGCCACCAGTTTGACACCCCTGCTTTAGACAATCCACTGACGTGGAGTTGATTTCAACTAATAGCCACCTGATATAGGTGCCTGAGAAGAGGTATATTCACAGTGCAGACAGCCTCATCTTTCCTCTATGGAGCAGCTGGTGGGTTTGAACCACCAACCTTGCAGTTAGTAGCTCAATGGCTAACCCAGGGTGCCACCAGGGCTCCTCTGTTAGACTATAGGGTCGCTCTAGTTTGAGTTTTTATGGAATCACCACACTATTTTCCACAATGGCTATGTATCTAATTTCCCATATCTATGCCAACATTTACTATTTTTCAAGTGCTTTTTTGATTGATTGTTTGTTTGTTTATTTTAAATCTCGACCATCCCATTGGATATAAGATGGCATCTGAATGTGGTTTTGATGCTCATCTCTCCAATGGTCAATGTCATTGAGCATTCTTTCATGTGCTTGGCAACAAACTGCACATCCTCTTTGGTGAAATGTTTACTTGAGTTCTTTGTTCACTTTATGACTGGGTTATTTGTCTTCTTGTTGTTGGGCTGTCATGGTTTTAGATATATTTTGATAATTAGATTCTTGTTGGATATATGGTTTCCAAAGATTCGTGGTAACAGTAAAATCCATACATTTTCCAATGTCCATCTTATCTCAGACTCCAACATACAAAATAAATTAAAAGGAGGAGCTGCTTATGTTGAATTCAGGCTAAGGAGGCCAGAGCCAACCCACTCACCCTGGCTGGCCTTCAAGGACCCGCTTGAAAGCCCCTGACAGAAATTAAGTCTGAGGAACTGTTTCAGAGCTCTTACGCCCTCTCCTAAAACATCCAGGGAGCCTGAAGGCAGAAATGAGCGATGACCGAGCACTCTCTTTGGTGCCTGGTAATTGAAATAGTGTACATCACAGAGGCCCTTCTTGCAACAGCAACATGGGGTTAGCTAGGCTACAAGGGTTGTTAGCTGGGGTCTGTTGAAAAGAGGCAGAACTGTAGTGTAAACGGAGGGCTTCCCGATGCCACACCCAATTCCCTGCCCATATGCTCCCCTCTCTCAAAATACAAAAAAACAAACTAAACTCATTGCTATCTAATTGATTCTGACACATAGTCACCCTGTACAACAGACTAGAACTGCTCCCTAGGGTTTCCGAGGCTATAAATCTTTGCAGGAGCCGGGAGACTCATCTTTCTCTTGCAGAGCTGCTAGTGGGTTCAAACTGCTCACCTTGTGACTAGCAGCCCAACATAACCAACTAAGCCAAGGGCTCCTCATTGCTCCTCTAGACATGTGAAAGACTGGTCTGAACTGATAACATCCTTGAATCATAAACCTAAATGTAAGCAGATACAAAAGGGGAAATGTGCTGGCTGCCGTCTCAAAGCTCACTGCCAGCGAGTTGATGTCAATTCATAGAGACCCCCAGGACAGGGTTAAACCGCCCCTGTGGGTTTCCGAGACTGTAACTTGATGATGATGATGATGATGATGATGATGATGATGATGAAGGATGCCCCAAATGATCATTCATTATCTCTGTGTGATGACACTGTGGATGACTTTCAATCTGCTGATCCACTTTTTAATTTCTTCCTACCATGAGCAGACATTGTTTATGTGAAATAGGGACTGCTTACTACAATGGTTTCAATAATTCATGACCGACACACCCCTGTTGGGCTTCCATAGACATTCAGGGACGTGGGGATAAGTAGTACCCCTGGCCTTTTGGAGTTGACAGAAGAAATAAGAAGCCCAAATTCTCCAAGTTTTCTCTTGGGGCAGAGACTCCTGGAACTAACCAAATGGGTAACTCTGATGGTCATTTAAGGTCTCTGAAGCCTCTGTTTGGGGAAGGATGTTTGTTTGAGGGCATAACAGCAAGTCCCAGAGACCCCTCCCGAATGTCTGTCTGTCCTCCTGACCCCCTCAGCTGCTTTGTACTAGAGGGAGGGGAGTGTCTAATAAAAATAGTGATGGTTCCAGACCCATGGACCAGAAGCCCTCTACTGCAGTACAGAAGGATATGTAGAGAAACCTACTAAACTCTCGACCCCACCCTACAGGTCCCCTAGAAACCAGGAGCGAATATGGAGATCCCAGGGCCACTCCAGGAGAGAAAATGATGTCATCCTGAAGGCAAGACTGCTTTGGTCAGGCGTGAGCAGGGGTGAGGTGGGGCAAGCTGTGTCAGCCACTTCCCTGTATTATTCATGTCAGCTCTACCAGCAGAAATCTTCTAAATATTTAACATGGCAGCTTAAGGTAAAGGGCAGGCCACCCCCCACCCCACCCCACCCCACCCCACCCCAGCATCCAGCAACAGCTGTGGAGAGGCCTGCATGGAATGACTTAGGGACTGGCAGGAGCGGACAGAATGACGGATGTTGACGACATCGAGGGTAGCTGCAGAAGGCCGTCCTGGACCCCACTTCATTGAAAATCAGTACAGAAGGAGAGCGGGGAGATGTTTCAAAAAGTGGGGTGGTAATGGTACTCAAACAACGGGAGTGTCAAGCATCGCTTTTCCAGACAAAGACAAAGCCGGGGCTGCCCTTCACCCCACCCTCCACCACAGGCTTTTCCAGACCAACTTCAGCCCCAGCGCCCCTGAACAGCTGGGAAATCGGTTCTGACTCGGGCGAGAAGAGTTAGGGAAGGAGAGGAGAGGGCAGCCATGCCTGCCTACAAAGAGCGATCCATCCCAGAGGGAAGAAGCTTGTCACGGGCCTACCTGGCCCCGGGGCTTGACAGAGAAAACACCGCCCCTCACGCTCACCCCAGTGACTGCACACAGACCTCGCCCCAGATGACTGCGCTCGCCCGCCTGCGAGGCCTGGGAGGTGTCCTCGCCTCGGCCTGTCCCTCGGATGGTTCACGTGCGCTCCGGGCCACGCCTGACCCCTCTCTCCCGCAAACCCTCCACGAAAAGACCCGGACGTGGAGGACGCGAGGTGTCCATTCCCGTCAGCCCTCCTCCGTCCTACCTGCCTTTCCCGGTGTCAACCTGGGAAACCTCACGAGGAGTATTTTTGCCATCCTCGGAGGAGCCCCGCCTCTGTCTCTCCACCGGTCTCCGCACCGACCCCCTCGGATCGGTCTGTCATCTGCACCTGACAAAAGCGTGGCGGCAGGGCGCGCGGCAGCCCGGGGACCCCAGCATGTTTCTTAAAGGAGAGACGCGGGTCCCCACGGCGCACCCCCATTCGGGCCTCTGCTAAACCAACCCACGGGGAACAAAGCGGCCCGAGTGCAGCGAGCCGTGGCCCGGG